>NC_069505.1:358422527-358682527 GCF_027579735.1 Bombina bombina | reverse complement strand
GAAAGAGAGGGGAGATAGAGAGGGAGAGAGAGCACAAAAGAGGGAGGGGAGAGAGAGAGTGCAAAAGAGCGGGGGAAAGAGAGAGCGCAAAAGAGAGGGGAGAGAGAGAGCTTAAAAGAGAGGGGGAGAGAGAGAGCGCAAAAGAGAGGGGGAGAGAGAGAGGAAACAAAAGAGAGTGGGAGGGAGAGAACGCAAGGGGTGGGACCACTGTACTGCAAAAAATGGCCCGTGTGAATGGGCTTTAGGATTAGTTAGTAAATATTTGATTATTACTCAATCATTATGCAAAGCAGCAAATTCTCTGTCATATGCAGCAGTATTAGTATTAAGGGTTGCACCTGGTACGTGTCGTCTGTTATCATAACATAGGGAAGTCACAACATGTAATTTAGTCAGTCACATCCTTATTAATAGAGGTTTTTTTTAATTTTATAAATAGGATTTATGTGTTTTTATTTTTTTTTGTATATTTGTAATTTTATGAGCATTGTGTTCAAATAAGATAGAAGAAAATGTGTGCCAACTTTTCACCACAAGATGCCGCCAGTATACCGGATGTGATACTTTGAGAGAGTATAAAAGAAACAGACCTGTGTGTAATGCAGCATACATGACTACAAACCGGAAAAGTTGTAGCATTTTTCCTATGTACTCTGTTACAAGAAAATATAGAAAAAGTTGGTAGCTGAAGTGGGGATATATGTTACTGATTACAGAAAACAGTTGGAGAATCGCAAATGTTTGTGGTTTATCAGGGATTAACAAGATTATTCCCAAGGCACAGTCTGGTGCACAGGTGGCACCAGAGTGTAACTCATGAAGGAACTAGCAAAATAGCACCGTAAACAGAAAAGGCGGAGAACAGGATAATATGCAGAGTGGCTCCAAGTCCTCAGTTGTTTTTTTAACATAGAATTCGGACATCAACCATAATGCCAGTGATAACGTCAGAGTGACACCGGTCACACTGGCCACATGGAGGGCAATGTGGCTATTATTGTTAAACATCAGGACATCCACCGCTGATGAGGGAGAGGATAAGGGACAAACAGATGCCAATAAAAGCTATTTGCATGGCACTAATTCAAAACAAATGCAAAGATTTCCCTGCACCACTCCCAAAAAAAGTGGTGGACAAACTATTGTAGACGGTATTACAATGAAATGAAAATACAGTGCCCTGCATAATAATACCACCATAGTTAGTGGTGAACAAAATGCCAATGTAAATACAATAAAAGTGATACTCTGTTGAAACCACTATTAATAAAGATGTAACTGTGGCATCTATTTATCAAGCTGTCAACTTACCTGCATTCGACGGCACCAATACGCTCGCCTAACATCGCCTAACATCGCTGCCGCGGACCTGAATACGCTCTCCAAAGTTACCAAAAAAGCTGTCAAAAAGCTGCACACCAAGTACGGGGCGATGAGCAGCGGACTGTTGTTAACTAACAGTCATCGATCTTGCTGCTCTTCGGCTTTTCCCCAGCTTCATTGGTACCCTGTCACTAAATACCCACACTATACTAAACTGTTTACCCCCTAAACCGCCGCTCCCAGAGCCCACCACAACTCTAATAAATGTATTAACCCTACAGCAACTAAATAAAATGTTTAACCCCTAAACCGCCGCTCCCGGAGTCCACCGCAACTTACATTATATTTATTAACCCCTAATCTGCCCCCCCCTACACTGCCGCCACCTACATTATATTTATTAACCCCTAATCTGCCCCCCGTACACCGCCGCCACCCACATTATATTTATTAACCCCTAATCTGCCCCCCTACACCGCCGCCTCCTACATTATATTTATTAACCCCTAATCTGCCCCCCTACACTGCCGCCACCTACATTATATTTATTAAGCGATAATCTGCCCCCCCTACACCGCCGCCACTATATTAAATTTATTAACCCCTAAACCTAAGTCTAACCCTAACCCTAACACCCCCTAACTTAAATATAGTTTAAATAAATCTAAATAAATATTCCTTGCATTAAATAAATTATTCCTATTTAAAACTAAATACTTACCTATAAAATAAACCCTAAGATAGCTACAATATAACCAATAGTTACATTGTAGCTATCTTAGGGTTTATTTTTATTTTACAGGCTACTTAGTATTTATTTTAACTAGGTATAATAGTTATTAAATAGTTATTAACTATTTAATAACTTCCTAGTTAAAATAAATACAAATATACCTGTAAAATAAAACCTAACCTAAGTTACAATTGCACCTAACACTACACTATAATTAAATTAATTCCCTAAATTAACTACAATTAAATAAAATTATCTAAAGTACAAAACCCCCCACTAAATTACAGAAAATAATAAAAAAAATTACAAGATTTTTAAACTAATTACACCTAATCTAATCCCCCTAACAAAATAAAAAGCCCCCTCAAAATAAAAAAGCCCTACCCTACACTAAATTACAAATAGCCCTTAAAAGGGCCTTTTGCGGTGCCTTGCCCCAAAGTAATCAGCTCTTTTACCTGTAAAAAAATTACAAACCCTCCCCGAACATTAAAACCCACCACCCACACAACCAACCCTACTCTAAAACCCACCCAATCCCCCCCTTAAAGAAACCTAACACTAACCTCTTGAAGATCACCCTATCGTGAGAAGTCTTCACCCAACCGGGCCGAAGTCCTCAACAAAGTTGGGGCGAAGTGGTCCTCCAGATGGGCAGAAGTCTTCATCCAAGCAAGGCAGAAGAGGTCCTCCAGACGGCAGAAGTCTTCCTCCAGACGGCATCTTCTATCTTCATCCATCCGGCACGGAGCGGGTCCATCTTCAAGACATCCGACATGGAGCATCCTCTTCATCCGGAGTCTTCTTGAACAATGACGGGTCCTTTAAGTGATGTCATCCAAGATGGCGTTCCTTCAATTCCAATTGGCTGATAGAATTCTATCAGTCAATCGGAATTAAGGTAGGAAAAATCCTATTGGTTGATGCAATCAGCGAATAGGATTGAGCTTGCATTCTATTGGCTGATTGGAACAGCCAATAGGATTGAAGTTCAATCCTATTGGCTGATTGCATCAACCAATAGGATTTTTCCTACCTTAATTCCGATTGGCTGATAGAATTCTATCAGCCAATCGGAATTGAAGGGACACCATCTCGGATGACGTCACTTAAAGGACCCGTCATTGTTCAAGAAGACTCCGAATGAATAGGATGCTCCGCGTCGAATGTCTTGAAGATGGACCCGCCCCGCGCCGGATGGATGAAGATCAAAGATGCCGTCTGGATGAAGACTTCTGCCTGTATTGGAAGACCTCTTCTGCCCGGCTTGGATGAAGACTTCTGCCCGTCTGGAGGACCACTTCACCCGGCTTCATTGAGAACTTCGGCCCGGTTGGGTGAAGACTTCTCACGGTTGGGTGATCTTCAAGGGGTTAGTGTTAGGTTTTTTTAAGGGGGGATTGGTGGGTTTTAGAGTAGGGTCGGTTGTGTGGTGGTGGGTTTTAATGTTGGGGGGTTTGTAAAAAATTTTTACAGGTAAAAGAGCTGATTTTTTGGGGGGGCAATGCCCCGCAAAAGGCCCTTTTAAGGGCTATTTGTAATTTAGTGTAGGGTAGGGCTTTTTTTTAATTTTGGGGGGGCTTTTTTATTTTGTTAGGGGGATTAGATTAGGAGTAATTAGTTTAAAAATCTTGTAATTTTTTTATTATTTTCTGTAATTTAGTGGGGGGGTTTTGTACTTTAGATAATTTTATTTAATTTTATTTAATTTAATTTAGGGAATTAATTTAATTATAGTGTAGTGTTAGGTGTAATTGTAACTTAGGTTAGGTTTTATTTTACAGGTATATTTGTATTTATTTTAGCTAGGTAGTTAGTTATTAAATAGTTAATGACTGATCCTGCAGTCATGGTGCATATTGGTACTAATGAAGGAATCAGTGGGAGATGGAGAGTCCTAAAAAATGACTTCAGGGAGTTAGGTAGCAAGCTTAAAGCAAGGACCTCCAAAGTAATATTTTCTGAGATATTACCAGTGCCGTGTGTTAACTCAGTAAGGCAGAAGGAGCTAAGGTCTCAAGGAAGGGATGACTTAAGAAATGTCACATTAGAAAGTATAGAGGAAAGTACACCAAGTAGCAGCAAAAAGCACATGAAAATTAAATGTATGACAACAAATGCAAGAAGCATGACAGGTAAAATGGGGGAGCTGACGCTCTTAGTTGCAGAAGAGGACTATGATGTTATCAGTATAACTGAAACTTGGTGGGATGATTCACATGACTGGGCAGTTAACTTAGAGGGGTATACATTATTTAGGAGGGACAGGAATAATAAAAGGGGTGGAGGAATTTGCATGTATATTAAACCTGACCTTAAACCTACAATAAGGGAAGATATTTATGATACAAGTGACAATGTAGAGACCCTGTGGGTTGAAATAAAGAGTGGGGGGAAAAATCCTAAAAAAATATTACTAGGAACATGCTACAAGCCTCCCAACATTAGTGACCCGGAGGAAACTCAACTACTTATACAAATAGGTAAGGCTGCTAATAACAGTGCTGTAATTATGGGAGATTTTAACTACCCTGATATAAACTGGGCCAATGAAACTAGTAATTCAGCTAAGGGGGATAGATTTTTAAATGTTCTCAGGGATAACTTCTTGTCACAATTAATAGAGGAGCCAACTAGGAGTAAAGCTATATTGGATTTAGTGCTATCAAACAATACAGATATAATATCAAACATAGAAGTTAAAGAACATTTGGGTAACAGTGATCATAACATGGTCACATTTGAAATCTCTTTTCATATGCAGTGTTTTAAAGGCTTAACTAAGACTTTTAATTTCAAGAAAGCAAAATTCAACGATTTAAGGAAATCATTAAATAATATAAATTGGGACAATGTATTTTCTAATAAAAATACAGAGGATAAATGGATAATATTTAAAAATTTGTTAAATAAATATACATATCAATACATACCATATGGTTATAAAAATAAAAATAAAAAAACTAAGCCGTTATGGCTAAATAAAAATGTGTTAAGAGAAATTAGGAAAAAACGTAGGGCATTTAAATTATTAAAAGAAAATAGTACAGACTCAGCATACAATATTTATAAGGAATGTAACAAAGCATGCAAAAAAGCAATCACATTAGCCAAAATTGAAAATGAAAAATTAATTGCCAAGGATTCTAAGTCTAACCCTAAAAGGTTCTTTAAGTACATAAATAGCAAAAAATCTAAGAAGGATAATATAGGTACATTAAAATGTGTGGAGGGTAGCATGATAAATAATGACAGGGAGAAGGCTGAGGTTCTAAACCAGTTTTTTTCTTCAGTATACACAAGAGAGGAACCATTGAATGATACTTTGGAACAGAATAGAACATGCCAGTCCATACCACTAACTGGGTTTTGTTTAGAGGATATCAGGAAAAAACTAAAAAATATTAAGGTAAATAAAACTCCAGGCCCAGATGGAATACACCCAAGGGTGTTAAGTGAACTTAGCACTGTTATAGACAAACCTTTACTCTTAATTTTTCAAGACTCATTATCCTCAGGCATGGTACCCCAGGATTGGCGTAAAGCTGATGTGGTGCCACTCTTCAAAAAGGGAAGCAGGGATGATCCAGGAAGCTATAGACCAGTTAGTCTGACATCAATAGTGGGGAAGATATTTGAAGGGATTATAAGGGATTATATTGATGAGCATATTTGTGTAAACAAGATTATGAGTTCTAATCAGCATGGCTTTAGGAGAAATAGATCATGTCAAACTAATCTAATTAGATTCTACGAGGAAGTAAGTAAAAATATAGATAAAGGGGAATCAGTTGATGTGATATACTTAGATTTTGCAAAGGCATTTGATACAGTGCCACATGAGAGATTAATGCACAAAATTAAGGGACTGGGAATAGCTGAAAATGTTAGCTCATGGATAAATAACTGGATAAAAGATAGGGAGCAACGAGTAGTAGTAAATGGATCATACTCAGATTGGACAAAGGTAATCAGTGGCGTCCCCCAGGGATCAGTACTGGGCCCTGTTCTTTTTAATATTTTTATAAATGACTTGGAGCAAGGATTAAATAGCGACATCTCTATTTTTGCAGATGATACTAAGTTAAGTAAGGTCATTAGGTCAGAGCAGGACGAACTCTCTTTACAAAGGGATTTACTAAAATTAGAACTATGGGCAAGTGAATGGAAAATGAGATTTAATACGGAAAAATGTAAGGTTCTACATTTTGGAAGTAAAAATAAGCAGGCTACGTATTTTTTAAATGGGACAAGACTTAGCCAAACACAGGAGGAAAGGGATTTGGGAGTAGTAATAGATAACAAGCTAAAGATGAGTGCACAATGCAGGGCAGCGGCTTCAAAGGCTAATAAGATACTAGCATGTATTAAAAGAGGCATTGATTCAAGGGAGGAAAGCATAATTCTGTCATTATATAAAGCCCTGGTAAGACCTCACCTTGAGTTTGGAGTGCAGTTCTGGGCACCGATTGCTAAAAAAGATATTGCAGAACTAGAAAAAGTTCAGAGAAGGGCCACAAAGCTAATAAGGGGATTGGAGAAATTAACCTATGAGGAGAGGCTAGCCAAACTGGGTCTGTTCTCTTTAGAAAAAAGGCGCTTGAGAGGTGACATGATTACTTTATATAAATATATTCAAGGCCCATATACAGAGATGGCAGAAGCTCTTTTTATTCCAAGAAAATTGTTTCTGTCAAGAGGTCATAATTTAAGGTTGGAGGAAAGGAGATTTAATCTCCTGCAACGGAAACGTTTTTTCACTGTAAGAGCAATAAAATTGTGGAACTCATTACCAAAGGAGGTAGTGAATGCCAATACCATAGATTCATTTAAAAATAGTCTGGATAAATTTCTGTATATAAACAAAATTCATGGATATGATTGCTAGTATTAAATGGGTCACATTTTAATGGGGTTATTTAAGCTTAACTGGAGCTTTTTGTAAGTATTTTAGATTTGTATAGGTTGAACTCGATGGACTTCAGTCTTTTTTCAACCTTATCTACTATGTTACTATGTTACTATGTTACTATGTATTTAATAACTATTCTACCTAGTTGAAATAAATACAAACTTGCCTGTAAAATAAAAATAAACCCTAAGATAGCTACAATGTAACTATTAGTTATATTGTAGCTAGCTTGGGGTTTATTTTATAGGTAAGTATTTCGTTTTAAAAAGGAATTATTTATTTAATGCTAGGAATATTTATTTAGATCTATTTAAATTATATTTAAGTTAGGGGGTGTTAGGGTTAGGGTTAGACTTAGGTTTAGGGGTTAATAAATTTAATATAGTGGCGGCGGTGTAGGGAGGGCAGATTAGGGGTTAATAAATATAATGTAGGTGGCGGCGGTGTAGGTGGGGCAGATTAGGGGTTAATAAATATAATGTAGGTGGTGGCGGTGTAGGGGGCAGATTAGGGGTTAATAAATTTAATATAGTAGCAGCGGTGTAGGGGGGGAAGATATAATGTAGGTGGCGCACTTTATTTAGTTGCAGCAGGGTCCGTGAGCGGCGGTTTAGGGGTTAATAAGTTTATTAGAGTGGTGGTGGGCTCCGGGAGCCGCGGTTTAGGGGTTAATAAGTGTAATGTAGGTGGCGGCGGTGTAGGGGGGGCAGATTAGGGGTGTTTAGACTCTGGGGTACATGTTAGGGTGTTAGGTGTAAACATTACCATAGGAATCAATGGGATATCGGGCAGCAGCGAACATGAGCTTTCGCTGCTTTCAGACTCCCATTGATTCCTATGGCATCCGCCGCCTCCAGGAAAACCAGGTACGCTGGGCCGGAATAGTGCCGAGCGTACCTGGTAGACATTTGATAACTAGCAAAAGTAGTCAGATAGTGCCGAATTTGCATTCGGAACATCTGTAGTGACGTAAGCATCGATCTGTGTCGGACTGAGTCCGGCGGATCGTATGTTACGTCACAAAATTCTACTTTTGCCGGTCTGTTGGGTTTGATAACTAAGGGGAATCAGGCTCGCCACAAATAAGCTGCGGAATTCCAGCGTATTTGCGGTTGACGGCTTGATAAATAGATGCCTGTGTCTGAATTACATGTTGAATGTAAATAGATGCCTGTGTCTGAATTACATTTTCAACAATGGATTCCAAGAGAACAAAGCACATTTGAAAATAGAGGTGATTTTAAAAGTCTTTTTTTAAAAGATTATTAATTTTTTTTACTATTTTAAAATATATATATTTTTTTATTTTTTTTTCCCAGATCCCCAAGACTTATACCGTTAGAATGGTTAGGCGATAACCTTTCCAACAGTGGGTCTGTAGCTGCTTAGATGCCTGAGATACAGGCTTCTAAACATCATGCCCCCTTTGTCCTGGTTGCAACTTTTTTATCTGATGAAACAACCCCTGGAGGTTGAGAAATGTGTCATAAGTATTAAAAGTCATTTTTATTTGCAGTTGTCTGTGTTGTGGTTTATCAATACCAACTAAACAACACACAAAAGATTACACCTTTGCAGCACCTGAAGTCCAGACAACAGGAGACATACACCAAGTTGCAACCAGGACAAGTGCCTTTGGAGCTTGGCTTCCACAGTGTACTAGCCACTGTTAAGTGCTAGCCTGCTCTTTTGCACTGGTCACAGAACAGTGCCACACTATTTGGTAAGCATAATACTTACTTTTATCTGTACCTGCATTCCAGACAGTATCACGCTATTGTGGCGCCCTCTCTCTACTCTTCTTTAACAGTTGTTCCACACTCTCTGGGATCAAGAGGAGCAGCCTAACTCACCATACCCATTAGGAGGATATCCATATCCCTTCAATTTACCACCAGCTTATAGACACTAAACAGGACTAATACGGTAGATCTGATCTACTATATTTAAAGTGTATTACCTTGTTTTATATTGAATATTGTTTTCTTTTTCAAACATCAGCGCTCTTTTATATCCCTTTATTGGGATATGTTCATCATGCCCCCTTTCCCTATATTGTGCATTGTAAATTTTAAATAAAGTTGCGTCACCATGCAAAACGAGAAGCCCCGGCAATGCCTGTCACTATACAGGCCCGATCGCCGGGGTGGGAGTTGATGGGAGCCCCCAGATTGCCCTCAAGGTGGGTGAGTGCTAGCGACGGTGCTGAGCCGTCATTAGCACAATACTTGCCAGCAATTTTCAAACAATTTTTTTATGCAAACTATTTTTAATTAGTTAGCCCTTTTAGGATGTGCACAGATCTCAACCTGTTTTATGTCCCTTTAAAGCTTCAGTAACTACTAGTATACTTATTATACTGAAAGTGTCTATTCTTAAAGGGACAAGAAACATTTTTTTTTCCGTTCATGCTTCATTACTTATTTGATCTAATTTGCTTCTATTTCTTTGTATCCTTTGTTGAAAAGCATACCTACAGGTAGACTAAGGCTCAGAAGCAGCCAGAAAGGGAGCTAGCGGATGATTGGTGGCTGCACATATATGCCTCTTGTCATTGGCTTATTTATAATGTGTTGTACCTTCAACAAATGAAATAAAAAGTCTGAAAATATTTGGGTTTCTTAGTGAAATCTAATATTATTTTTTTACAACATACAAATTTAAGCTTTCCAAATTCCTACTTTTATTACATTAGCTTTATTCTCTTGACATCCCTTGCGGAAGGATTAGCAATGTTCAACCCCCCGGGAACTCTATTTATTGCTTTTGTACTTTCTATTTAGGTAACAAATGATTAAAACAAAGAACAAATATAACACAGTACACACAGTTACATACACACTCATCTTCCATACCACACATACTTGTCGGTTGACAATAGCACAATGTGGTGTTCCTCATGCAGTGTCAGTAACACCATGTTATTTTGCCAACCATTTTACTGCATCAACGCAATCCCATTAAAACACACATTTGTCATTGGCAGAATTAGCAGCAAAACAGAATCTATTCTCTTGTGGCCTCAGTACAGCTAAAACTTCTCTAATAACCCTAAGGGTATTAGATAAAACAATCCAACAAAATAAAAGCAGAGCTAAAAAGTGACCAGAGCACTGACCCACACTGCACAACTAAATGATAATAAATAGTGAATATATAGTACATATATATTTAATATATAATTTAATCAAAATTTGCATCAACTACACATTCATCCAACTCTAAAAAAACAAGTGCTGGTGTTAATAAAAAGAACAAGTCCAATATAAGCAAAGATAATACATACATATAATACCTATAAACAGATAAATTCCTAAGGACAAATAATTATTGGCTGTGCACAAACAAAACCTCTGTGTACATCAGGAGGAACTTATAAGCACTAATAGTAGAAAAGTATCCTAAGTACAAGGTCTTAATTGACAAGGAGATAGTAATTTCAATCCAACCCCATGCAAATGAATAGTGTGAGTGAGCTGTATCTAGAAGTTATCCAGCTGTCTATAGTTAAGACTTCTTTCGGGTAATCCGGGAATATATACATATAGGCGGGATCAGACTGATATACTACAGGAAAGTTCTACTCTGTGAAAAGCATTACTGGGCTAAAAGAAGTTGCACCCAGGTGGTAAATCGCCATAGAACAGGCTATCAATGGTATTGAGCTGGTTGTTCGTTCCTGTGAGTGCACTTCTCTCTGTGTGTATTTAGTCTCCCTATGGGAAAAAAAGTGCAACCAGATGTGGACTCCTTGCTGAGTGTGCTTAGAGGAATTACAGCTAGACCTCACTGACAAGGCCCAATGAAGGCCGAAACGCTCGTCTGGGGTTGCTGTGTTCCTTGTTCAGAGAGGAATTGCCTGGTATTTTGGTGCTGGACTAACCGTAATAGGCGGGATCAGACTGATATACTACAGGAAAGTTCTACTCTGTGAAAAGCATTACTGGGCTAAATGAAGTGGCACCCAGGTGGTAAATCTCCATTGAAAAGGCAAACAATGGTATTGAGCTGGTTGTTCATTCCTGTGAGTGCACTTCTCTCTGTGTGTATATACAGTATATAGGTAAATACCTGTATGGAGTCTGGTATTCTAAAGCGGTGGAACTAGAGGGGCCAGCACTGTCTTTAAGTCTTTAAAGTATATGAAAGAGTCAGTTTATGAGAGTTAAATGCATAGTTACTGGCAATGATAGATGTAATAGTAGATTACAAGAGATGGCAAATAAATTAGTGGATGGCAAATAAATTAGTGGAAGAACAACTCTATGCAGCAATTAATGTAACTGAGCTTGGTAAGAAAGAAAAAGAAAGAAATGGTAAAAAAACATTTTTTGTTACGCATTTTAACAGATTAAGTTATACGATTACACATATACTGAAGAAATATTGGTACATATTAAGAGAATTTAACTCTCCTAGTGGATTCCGTGAAAAGTCAACCTATAGGAGTCAACCTATAGGAGAAATTTCTCTCCTGGACCTCAGTCAGGGTAATAGAACGGTGGCACAATTCACCATTGAGTTTCGCACCTTGGCACTTGAGACCACTTGGGATGGCAGTGCTCTCAAGGCAGCCTTTAGGAGGGGTCTGCATGAACGCATCAAAGATAAACTCAATTATCGTGATGTTCATTCTTCTTTGGATGACTTTATAACGCTCTGTATTAGTCTGGACTCTCGCTTTCAGGAGAGACAAGCCGAAAGAGACAGAATTAGGAGGGTCCTTCCCTCTCGTCCTCTTTTTTGTCCGGTTTCGGCAGTATTCTCTACCCCTTCAGCAGCTCCAGTTACCCCAGTGGAGGAACCCATGGATCTCTCCTCCTTCAAGCCTTCAGAGTCTGAAAGACAGAGAAGAAGGAGAGACTAAGCATTTATCTTGGATCTAACACCCACCAACTAAAGAACTGTGACATTCAGCCGGGAAAAGCCAATGCTTAGGGGATAACACTGGGGTACCTCTAAGCATGATCGATACTAAATCCCCTCATTCCACTAGAATTCTGGAACCTGGAACCCTTACCTTCCTTAAGAATACTGTCCATACTCAAGTCTTCATTGATTCAGGGGCAGCTGGAAACTTTCTGGATCACCGTTTTATGATTCAAGCTGGCTTGCCTCGTCTGCAGAAAAGACATGGTCTCAAAATAACTACCAAGGATGGCACCCCCTTGGTTCAGGGTTGATCCATTTTGAGTCAGCGCCCTTGACCCTGACTGTGGGAGTCCTTCATACTGAACAACTGCAGTTCGAGGTCATTCATTCTCCAGCACAGCCTGTCATCCTTAGTCTTCATTGGCTTCAGATACACAATCCACAGTTTGACTGGGCTGAAGGACAATTGGCCTCCTGTGGTACCTCCTGTTTCCATTTCTGCCTTGCTAAAGTCACTCCTCTGCTCTGCATCCCTATAGCCAGTATACAGACTCCTTTAAACCTTCCCTAAGTATATACAAACTTCGCAGATGTGTTTGAGAAAAAAGCAGCCGACGTGCTACCACCCCACCGTCCTTATGTCTGCAAAACCTCTTTCCCGGAGCCCCACTTCCTAAAGGGAGGACTTATCCACTCTCTAAAGCTGAATCCAAATCAATGGAGGAGTATATTCAACAGAATCTAGCTAAAGGCTTCATTCACCCTACCTCCTCTCCTACTGGGGCAGGTTTCTTTATTGTCAGTAAGAAGGATGGTGGGCTCAGACCCTGCATCGAATACAGGGCCTTGAACAATATAACTATCAAGAACCGCTATCCCATTCCTTTGATCACCAAGCTCTATGACTCACTCCAGAATGCTCGCTTCATTACCAAGTTGGACTTACGTGGGGCATACAATCTGATCCATATCTTCCCAGGTCACGAATGGAAGACCACCTTCAACACAAGATCAGGGCATTACTAATACCTCGTAATGCCCTTTTGGCTGTGTAACGCCCCAGCAGTCTTCCAGGCATTTGTCAACAATGTCTTCCGTGACCTCCTCAATCACACTGTCATCGTCTACCTGGATGACATCCTTATTTTCTCTTCCACTCTGGAGGAGCATCAAAAGCACATGAGACAGGTAATTCAATGTCTCAGAGACAATTCTTTGGTAGCCAAACTAGAAAAATGTGAGTTTGACCAAGCTCAGATCCAGTTCCTTGGTTATGTCATCTTGAAAGAAGGTTTTGCCATGGATCCTGCTAAACTCACCGCAGTTTTAGAGTGGCCTCAACCTACTTCATTAAAAGAATTGCAGAGATTCTTTGGGTTCTCCAATTATTACCGCAAGTTCATAAAGAACTTTTTTCAAACAGTCGATCCACTGTTAACAAAATGGAACAAAGACTGTAAACATTGGCCCTCTGAGGAAATATATACCTTCACTCATCTTAAAAAGGCTTTCTGTTCTGCTCCTGTGCTCCGCCCATCCTGACCCTGACCTACAGTTCACTTTAGAGGTTGATGCATCCGAGATAGGGGATGGAGCAGTTCTAACCCAAAGGGATCCTGTAACCTCCAAGTCGCACCCTGTAGCCATTTTTTCCAAACGCTTTACTCCTGCTGAGAGGAATTACAATGTGGGTAATGGTGAACTCTTAGCCATTAAGATGGCCTTGACTGAATGGCGTCATTGGTTGGAAGGCACCCCTAATCCCATTCAGATTCTCACCGACCACAAAAATCTGACTTACCTAGAGACTCAATCCTCGACAGGCCAGGTGGGCCTTGTCCTTTTCCTGTGGTCTCCTATCTTCCTGGGACCAAAAACAAGAAAGTGGATGCCCTTTCCCGTCAGTTTCCTCACTCACTCCTATTGAACGCATCATACCTCCCTCCTGTGTGGTTGCTCAATTGAATACCACCCTTCTTCAAAGACTGCAACGTGCCCAGTCCAGTAAACCTACTGAAGCCCTTGTGGCTTCCGATATCTTTTTTGTACCTCTGAACCTACGCACTCCTGTACTGTCCTGGGCTCATGACAGTAAACTCTCAGAACACCCTGCTTTAACAAGGACTTTGAAGCATCTTTTCCAACATGTATGGTGGCCTACTATGAAGTCTGATGCTCAGGATTATGTAAAAGCCTGCACAACTTGTACTGCTAACAAAACTCCCCGATCCTTACCTCCCGGCTTACTCCAACCATTGTCCATTCCCAAACAACCATGGACACATATAACTATGGATTTCATTGTGGACCTTTCTCCTTCTGACCACTATACAGTTATCTGGGTTGTGGTGGATCGCTTTTCCAGACTGGCTCATTTTGTACCCCTAACAAAACTGCCTTCTGCCCAAGAATTATCGTCTTTTTCTCCTGCATGTGGTACGACTTCATGGCATTCCTGCAAATATTGTTTCCGACATTTCATTTCTACCTTTTGGAGAGCCTTTTGTAAGTTGATTGGAACTACTGTTTCATTGTCTTCTGGCTACCATTCTCAGACTAATGGACTAACTGAGAGAGTAAATCAGGATCTTGAAACTTATCTTAGAGCCTTTGTCAACGTTCTCCATACCAACTGGTCCAAGTTGTTACCCCTAGCTGAGCTGGCAAGAAGCACTTTTTGGCACTCTTCTCTTCGATGTTCTCCATTTCAAGCCACAGCAGAGTATCAACCTTGTCTTCCCTCTTTCTGCTCAGTCCACTGAGGTTCCTGCTGCGGACCGACACGTTACTGAACTCACCACTCATTGGCAATGTATTCACTCTCAGCTACGTTCAGCTATCTCTAGATATAAAAAGTTTGCTGATTGCCATTGAGCTTCTGTATGTGCCATCTCAATAGGTTAACGTGTTTGGGTCTCTACTCGACATATTCGTCTACGTCAACCCTGTCACAATTTGGGGCCTAGGTTTATTGGTCCTTACAAAGTCCTGAAAAGACTGTCTCCTGTTGCCTACAAAGTAGGCCCAAAACCCTGCGCAAACAACCAGTCTTCTATAGCTCACTATTCAAGCCTTACATCAAGAATAGATATACCCAGCTCCGAGCTCCTCCTCCTCCGCTCCTGGTCTGTGGTGACCCTGAATGGTTGCTAAGATCCTGGACTCCAGATACAGGCGCAGACAACTGCAATATCTGGTGCATTGGAAGATTTACTCTGTGGCAGATCGTTCCTGGGTCCCTGCTCGTGATGTGCATGCTCCATCATTAGTATCCAGATTCCATGCTGCTCATCCTTTGAGGCCGACTCTGGTTCTCAGAGGGCACCATTGAGATGAGGGCTATGTCGCGCCGCGCCGCTCTAGCCGTTGCTAGGGATGCAGCGCCTGCTTTTATGCTTGTTGCCTAGGGGGGAGTCGGCTCTTCTCTTCATGCGGTGGTGACATCATCGCCGCACACTTTCCCTGTTCTGAAGCCACTAGGATCTCCTGTGGCGTGAATCCTGCGCGTATGTAAGTAACTCACTTGCTATCCATCACTGCCCAAGTATAGATGCTACTTACTGTTCTCCTGGGTGTTCTTAATTTTTATGCTGGACTGTTATATTGTTGCTGACCATTGCTTGTCTGATCAATCTGCCTGTTTACCCCTTAACTGCTTGATTGATATACTGCTGCTGAACTATGCTTATCTGACCACTCTGCCTGTTTTACCCCTTACCTGCTGAATTAATATACTGCTGCTGAACTCTGCTTGTCTGACCACTCTGCCTGTTTAACCCCTTTTGCTCTGGATTGCCTTACTGTTGCCAAACCCTGCCTGCCTGACCATCCTAGTGGTTTACCTCTGGACTGCCTTTCTGTTGCCAAACCCTGCCTGCCTGACCATACTAGGGGACTGCCTTCCTCTGGTTTCCTGCCTGTTGCTGCCAAGGACTGTCCTGCCTGTGGTCAGTGCCACTTACCTCATCTTACAAACCTTCTCTGCTCTGGGATATTCCCTATCTTTCCAGCTCGACGCCGAGATAACAAGACTACTGGCCGAGTTCGGTCTGATAGCGGAGTATCCCATGAGCATTACAAGTAGAGGACCCAGAACAGAGCCTTGAGACAGAGGCAATGGAGAGGAGGAGTTGCCATCAAAGGAGACAGAAAAGGACATATTAGAGAGATAAGAGTGGATACAGGAGAGGGCAGTTTTAGAGAGCATTTTTGCAGGTAGCGTGTCTGCTTAGAGTGCCAGGGTTGGAGCTGACCATGGGGTTTTGCGTATTTGGGGAGGAGCAAAAGTGTTAAGTGCAGAGGAGAGAGTATTGTTATAGTGGGTTGTAGCAAGCTCAGGGCAGGATATTGTGGAAGTGTGGGGTAGGTGTTTTTGAATAAGGTTGGTGATTTGGAGAGGATCCACAGTGTGCAGATTTCTACAGGTGCGGGGGCAAGGTGGAGACTGTTATCAGACTGTTCACAGTCTCTGGTGACATGGGAGGTGTCCTAGATATGATTTTTCACAGCTGTGTGAAGTTGGAAGCCCATGTAATTAAATTGTGAATACAAATATACCATTCGTTAATGCTACATTTGTACCACAAAAATAATTGTGCTGGTTTCATTTCAGAGATATTGCACATTATATTTTTGCCCATGTGACTTCAATCTCCACCCACTTTCCACCTTATGTAATCAAATTGTGAAAAACAATATACCATTCATTTGTAATACATTTGTGCTGCAAAAATAAATATTTGTGCCGGTTTTGTTTCTGAGATATTGCACTTTAGACCATGTGACCTCATCTCTGCCCACTTTCAACCCCATATAATAAAATCATAAAAACATATATACCATTTGAACATTTGTGCCGGTTTGATTGTGGAGATATTGCACATTATATATCATGTGACCTCAATCTCCGTTCACTTTCTACCCCGTGTAATTAAATTATAAAAAAATATATATACCATTCCTTTGTGCTACATTTGTCCTGCAAAAACAAACATTTTTGCTGGTTTCATTTCAGAGTCATTGCACATTTTATTTTAGCCCATGTGACCTCATCTCTGCCTACTTTATACATTCATTTGTGTTATTTTTGTGCTGATTTGTGCAGCAAATACAAACATTTGTGCAGGTTTCCTTTTAGAGATATTGCACATTATATTTTAGCTCATGTGACCTCAGTTTCCACTCCATGTAATTACTGTAAATTGTAAAAAAAAAAATATATCATTCATTTGTGCTACACTTGTGCTGATTTGTGCAGCATAATTTAACATTTGTACCGGTTTGGTTTAGGAGATAATACACATTATCCACACTATAAAATTAAATTGAACAAACAAATTATACCATTCATTTGTGTTTGTCCTGAACAATTGAACCTGTCTGGTTCTGGAGATATTACACATTATATATCATGCGACCTCAATCTTTGCCCACTTTCCACCCCATATAATGAAACCATAAAAATAATATATACTATTTGTTTGTGTTATATTTGTGCTTTTGTGCTACAAAAATTAATGTTTGCGCCAGTTTGGCTAAGTAGATATTGCACTTTATGGCCTCCATTACATATGCAGCGTCGCCCGCAAAATCTTCCTGTCGCCAGATTTTACGTGATTTTGGTATTACATATACGGCGTAGCATACAAGTTACGCCCATAGGCTAACATAGAACCGCGTCGCAAATCGGTATCCAATATCCAGCGCAAAGACTTACGTGGCGAAAATGGAAAAATCTTACTCCATTTTTACCTCGCCATAAAAGGCAGCCGCAGCAAGCCTTGCGCTGAATATGGGAGCACTGTAACTCCCGAAAATGCCTGCAAAAATAAACTAACACCTAACGCATGCGCAATGTCTATCTACCTGTCAACCACAATCCCCCACTGCAATAACTAATAAAGTCTATTAACGCCTGAACCGCTATAGCCCACAACGCAATAAACCTAACCCCTAACCCTCCCTAACCTAACCCCCCCTAAATAAACTAAAATTAACTAATTTACAAAATATTAAAGTTACTATAAAATTAAAATAAAAACACTACTTTTAAAATACAAATAAACTAAGTATAAATTAAATAAAGGGGCAGTCTAATCAAAATTCAGGATTAGACTGTCCCTTTAAGCAAGAATTACAGAAAATAAAAAAATCAAAGATTACAGAAAATAATAAATAAAATTACAAAATTTTAAATAAATTACACCTAATCCCTATCGGCTAGATTTAGAGTTCTTCGGCCAAAGGGGTGCGTTAGCTACGCATGCTTTTTTTCCCCCGCACCTTTTAAATACCGCTGGTATTTAGAGTTCACAGAAGGGCTGCGTTAGGCTCCAAAAAGGGAGCGTATAGCCTATTTACCGCCACTGCAACGGACGCGGCCAGCTTAAAAAATGTGCTTGTGCACGATTCCCCCATAGAAAACAATGGGGCTGTTTGAGCTGAAAAAAACCTAACACCTGCAAAAAAGCAGCGTTAAGCTCCTAACGCAGCCCCATTGTTTCCTATGCTGAAACACTTCCTACGTCTGCACCTAACACCCTAACATGAACCCCGAGTCTAAACACCCCTAGCCTTACACTTATTAACCCCTAATTTGCTGCCCCCGCTATCGCTGACCCCGGCATATTATTTTTAACCCCTAATCTGCCGCTCCGTACACCGCCGCAACCTACATTATACCTATGTACCCCTAATCTGCTGCCCATAACACCGCCGACCCCTATATTATATTTATTAACCCCTAATCTGCCGCCCCCGCTATCGCTGACCCCTGCATATTATTATTAACCCCTAATCTGCCACTCTGTACACCGCCGCAACCTACATTATCCCTATGTATTCCTAATCTGCTGCCCCTAACACCGCCGACCCCTATATTATATTTATTAACCCCTAATCTGCCGCCCCCAACGTCGCCTCCACCTACCTACAATAATTAACCCCTAATCTGCCGACCGGATCTCACCGCTACTCTAATAAATGTATTAACCCCTAAAGCTAAGTCTAACCCTAACACTAACACCCCCCTAAATTAAATATAATTTAAATCTAACTAAATAAATTAACTCTTATTAAATAAATTATTCCTATTTAAAGCTAAATACTTACCTGTAAAATAAACCCTAATATAGCTACAATATAAATTATAATTATATTGTAGCTATTTTAGGATTAATATTTATTTTACAGGCAACTTTGTATTTATTTTAACCAGGTACAATAGCTATTACATAGTTAATAACTATTTAATAGTTACCTAGTTAAAATAAATACAAAATTACCTGTAAAATAAATCCTAACCTAAGTTACAATTAAACCTAACACTACACTATCAATAAATTAATTAAATAAACTACCTACAATTATCTACAATTAAACCTAACACTACACTATCAATAAATTAATTAAATACAATACCTACAAATAAATACAATGAAATAAACTAACTAAAGTACAAAAAATAAAAAAGAACTAAGTTACAAAAAATAAAAAAATATTTACAAACATTAGAAAAATATTACAACAATTTTAAACTAATTACACCTACTCTAAGCCCCCTAATAAAATAACAAAGACCCCCAAAATAAAAAAATGCCCTACCCTATTCTAAAATTAAAATAGAAAAGCTCTTTTACCTTACCAGCCCTGAAAAGGGCCCTTTGCGGGGCATGCCCCAAAGAATTCAGCTCTTTTGCCTGTAAAAAAAAACATACAATACCCCCCCAACATTACAACCCACCACCCACATACCCCTAATCTAACCCAAACCCCCCTTAAATAAACCTAACACTAAGCCCCTGAAGATCTTCCTACCTTATCTTCACCACGCCGGGTTCACCAATCGATCCAGAAGAGCTCCTCCGATGGCTTGATCCAAGCCCAAGCGGGGGGCTGAAGATGTCCATGATCCGACTGAAGTCTTCATCCAAGCGGGAGCTGAAGAGGTCCATGATCGGGCTGAAGTCTTCTATCAAGCGGCATCTTCAATCTTCTTTCTTCCGGATCCATGTTCATCCCGCCGACGCGGAACATCCATCTTCACCGACGACTTCCCGACGAATGACGGTTCCTTTAAGGGATGTCATCCAAGATGGCGTCCCTCGAATTCCGATTGGCTGATAGGATTCTATCAGCCAATCGGATTTAAGGTAGGAAAATTCTGATTGGCTGATGGAATCAGCCAATCAGAATCAAGTTCAATCCGATTGGCTGATCCGATCAGCCAATCAGATTGAGCTCGCATTCTATTGGCTGTTAATTTTAGAATAGGGTAGGGCATTTTTTTATTTTGGGGGTCTTTGTTATTTTATTAGGGGGCTTAGAGTAGGTGTAATTAGTTTAAAATTGTTGTAATATTTTTCTAATGTTTGTAAATATTTTTTTATTTTTTGTAACTTGGTTCTTTTTTATTTTTGTACTTTAGTTAGTTTATTTAATTGTATTTATTTGTAGGTATTGTATTTAATTAATTTATTGATAGTGTAGTGTTAGGTTTAATTGTAGATAATTGTAGGTATTTTATTTAATTAATTTATTGATAGTGTAGTGTTAGGTTTAATTGTAACTTAGGTTAGGATTTATTTTACAGGAAATTTTGTAATTATTTTAACTAGGTAGCTATTAAATAGTTATTAACTATTTAATAGCTATTGTACCTGGTTAAAATAAATACAAAGTTGCCTGTAAAATAAATATTAATCCTAAAATAGCTACAATATAATATAATATAATATAATAATTTATATTGTAGCTATATTAGGGTTTATTTTACAGGTAAGTATTTAGCTTTAAATAGGAATAATTTATTTAATAAGAGTTAATTTATTTCGTTAGATAAAAATTATATTTAATTTAGGGGGGTGTTAGGGTTAGGGTTAGAATTAGCTTTAGGGGTTAAAAAATTTATTAGAGTAGCGGTGAGCTCCGGTCGGCAGATTAGGGGTTAATGCTTGAAGTTAGGTGTCGGCGATGTTAGGGAGGGCAGATTAGGGGTTAATACTATTTATTATAGGGTTATTGAGGCGGGAGTGAGGCGGATTAGGGGTTAATAACTTTATTATAGTAGCGGTGCGGTCCGGTCGGCAGATTAGGGGTTAATAAGTGTAGGTAGGTGGCGGCGACGTTGGGGGGGCAGATTAGGGGTTAATAAATATAATATAGGTGTCGGCGATGTTAGGGGCAGCAGATTAGGGGTACATAGGGATAATGTAGGTTGCGGCGGTGTACGGAGCGGCAGATTAGGGGTTAAAAAAATTTATTAGAGTGGCGGCGGTGTGGGGGGGCCTTGGTTTAGGGGTACATAGGTAGTTTATGGGTGTTAGTGTACTTTAGAGCACAGTAGTTAAGAGCTTTATAAACTGGCATTAGCCCAGAAAGCTCTTAACTACTGACTTTTTTCTGCGGCTGGAGTTTTGTCGTTAGATTTCTAACGCTCACTTCAGCAACGACTCTAAATACCGGCATTAAAAAGATCCCATTGAAAAGATAGGATACGCAAATGGCGTAGGGGGATCTGCGGTATGGAAAAGTCGCGGCTGCAAAGTGAGCGTTAGACCCTTTCCTGACTGACTCCAAATACCAGAGGGTGGTAAAAACCAGCGTTAGGAGCCTCTAACGCTGGTTTTGACGGCTACCGCCAAACTCTAAATCTAGGCCTAAGAAAATAAAAAAGCCCCCCCAAAATAAAAACACCCCCTAATCTAATAAACTACCAGTAGCCCTTAAAATGACTTTTTGCAGGGCATTGCCCCAAGATAATCAGTTCTTTTGCCAAAAAAACACCCCTAACAGTAAACCCCCCCCCACCCTCCAACACCCCCCCAAAAAAAACTAACACTTAAAACCCTAAACTACTCATTGCCCTGAAAAGGGCATTTGTTGGGCATTGCCCTTAAAAGGGCATTCAGCTCTTTTGCTGCCCACCCTATTTAAAAAAAAAAAAATCCCCTAATCCGCTTAAAAAATCCTAAATCTAACCCCCAAGTGGTCCTCACCTGTCCTGAAGTTCAGCGGACAAGGTCCTGTTCCAGGCGGTGAAGTCTTCTTCCAAGCGGCGACCTCTTCTTTCTTCTTCCAGGAACCAGCCGGCGCGGAGCGGAGGCCGGAGTTGAAGACCGATGACCGCGGAGCTGAAAACCGGCGACTCTGGAACTGAAGACCGGCGACCGCGGAGCCATGGAGCGTGGAGGATCCTCTTCATACGATCTCCGCCATACACTAAATAGGAATTCAAAGTACGCAATTAAAAATGGCGTCCCTTGAATTCCTATCAGCTGATTTGAGCCTTCAAATTCAAATCAGCCAATCGGATGAGAGCTACTGAAATCCTATTGGCTGTTCAAATCAGCCAATAGAATTTAAAGTAGCTCTTATCCTATTGGCTGATTTGAACAGCCAATAGGATTTCAGTAGCTCTCATCCGATTGGCTGATTTGAATTTGAAGGCTCAAATCAGCCAATAGGAATTCAAGGGACACCATTTTTAATCGCGTACCTTGAATTCCTATTCAGTGTACGGCGGAGATCATATGAAGAGGATCCTCCACGCTCCAGGGCTCCGCGGTCGCCGGTCTTCAGTTCCAGAGTCGCCGGTCTTCAGCTCCGCGGTCATCGGTCTTCAACTCTGCCCTCCGCTCCGCGCCGGCTGGTTCCTTGAAGAAGAAAGAAGAGGTTGCTGCTTGGAAGAAGACTTCACCGCCTGGAACAGGACCTTCTCTGCTGAATTTCAGGACAGGTGAGGACCACTTGGGGGTTAGACTTAGGGTTTTTTAAGGGGTTTTTGGGGGGATTTATTTTATTTAGATAGGGTGGGCAGCAAAAGAGCTGAATGCCCTTTTAAGTTCAATGCCCAACAAATGCCCTTTTCAGGGCAATGGGTAGTTTAGGGTTTTTAGTGTTAGTTTTTTTTGGGGGGGGTTGGTGGGTGGGGGGTTTTACTGTTAGGGGGGGACTTTGTGTGGTTTTTTGGCAAAAAAACTGATTATCTTAGGGCAATGTCCTGCAAAAAGTCCTTTTAAGGGCTACTGGTAGTTTATTAGATTAGGGGGTGTTTTTATTTTTGGGGGGGGGGCTTTTTATTTTCATAGGGATTAGGTGTAATTTATTTAAAATTTTGTAATTTTATTTATTATTTTCTGTAATCTTAGAATTTTTTATTTTCTGTAATTCTTGCTTAAAGGGACAGTCTACTCATGAATTTTGATTAGACTGCCCCTTTAATTTATACTTAGTTTATTTGTATTTTAAAAGTAGTGTTTTAATTTTAATTTAATAGTAACTTTAGTATTTTGTAAATTAGGTAATTTTAGTTTATTTAGGGGGGGTTAGGTTAGGGGTTAGGTTTATTGCGTTGTGGGCTATGGCGGTTTATGGGTTAATACTTGAATAGGTTTATTGCATTGTGGGTTAATGGTGGATTAAGGGTTAATAGTTTTAATTGGTAGTTTGCGATGTTGGAGTTGGCGGATTTAGGGGTTAATAATTTAGTTATTACTTGTGGTGTGGGTTTAATGGAAGATATAGGGGTTAATAGTTTAAATAGGCATATTGCGTTGTGGGGGTTGTCGGTCTAGGGGTTAATACATTTAATATTAGTAATGAGAGGGGGGGATTGCGGATATAGGGGTTTTACTTGTCGGGCTTATTTTTGGGAGACGTGTTAGACTTTTACGGGAGATTTGTTATTTTCTTTACTTTTCTTTGGCGCCGGCAGTTTCTAAAGTGCCGTGAGTCACTGGCGACTCCAGAAATTTGTATTTACGCTCATTTCTGGACATCGCTAGTTTATCAGACTTACGGCACTTTATGAACTGCCGGCGGGATGTGCAAGGTGAAATTACAGGTGGCGTGGGTTCCCACGCTTTCGCCGAAGCCTGCGCCTGTATATTTGATTGCGCCCTATATTATAGGTCCTGCATAATCTCCTGCCAAATTTACTGCTTTCTGTGGCTATTTTACTCTGTGTAACTATATTATTATTATTATTATTATTATTATTATTATTATCATTTATTTGTATAGCGCCGCCAAATTCCGTAGCGCTGGGTACAATGATGGGGGTATACAATGACAAAGATCTGTGATACAATACAAAACATAACAAGACTAAACAAATCTAGCACAGGATGAAGAGGGCCCTGCTCCGGAGAGCTCACAGTCAATAGGTTAGGGTGCAGAGACATAAGGTTGGGGTAGCTTGTTACATCGGTTGTATTTGCAGCAATGAGTCAGGCAGTTCATGTACATGTATTAGCTTGGTTCGGATGCGGGATGGAGGAGAGATGGTAAGCCTCTCTGAATAGGTGGGTTTTCAAGGATCTTCTGATCTTCTATACAAGGTTGGAGACAGTCTGATGGAGCGGGGTAGAGAGTTCCAGAGGACAGGAGCAGCACGTGCGAAGTCTTGGAGGCGGGAGTGGGATGTAGAGATAACAGGAGTGTAGAGACGTAGGTCAGAGTTTGATCGAAGAGGACGGGATGGGGAGTATTTCACGATGAGAGAGGAGATATAGTTGGGAGTTAGACTGTTGAGTGCTTTGTAAGTTAGGGTTAATACTTTAAACTGTATTCTGGAGTGTATGGGGAGCCAGTGTAGAGACTGGCAGAGCGGAGCAGCTGATGTAGATCGTTGACTTAGGTGGATGAGTCTAGCAGAAGCATTCATAATAGATTGGAGGGAGGAGAGGCGGTGTTTTGGAAGGCCATTTAAGAGTAGATTGCAATAATCAATGCGTGACAGGATGAGGGAATGAATAAGTATTTTTGTAGTATTTTGAGTAAGGAAGGGACGAATTCTGGAAATGTTGCGTAGGTGTGACCGGCAGGATTTGGTAAGCGTTTGTATATGTGGGTTGAATGTGAGTTCTGAGTCTAGTGTGACCCCAAGGCAGCGGACCTGGGGTGAGGTGTTGAGAATAGAGTCTCCAACCATCAGAGAAATGTCAGGTGTCGGATGTCTCGAAGAGGGGGGAATAAGAAGCAGCTCAGTTTTGGACAGATTGAGTTGGAGGTAGTGTGAAGACATCCAAGAGAAAATTGCAGAGAGGCAGTCAGAAATCTGGTTGAGTAAAGAGGGAGAGATATCAGGAGAGGAAAGATAGATTTGGGTATCATCAGCATATAGGTGGTACTGGAATCCAAAGGAGGCTATAAGTTTTCCAAGGCAGGATGTATAAAGAGAGAAAAGCAAGGGACCCAAGACAGAGCCTTGCGGTACTCCAACTGAGAGAGGCATAGGATCACAAGATGTGTTGTTAAAGGAAACTGAAAACGAGCGGTTTGAAAGATATGATGCAAACCAGGAGAGGGCTGTGTCTCGGATGCCAAATGAATGTAGTATTTTTAGGAGGAGAGGATGGTCAACTGTGTCAAAAGCTGCGGACAGGTCAAGAAGAATTAGTGGCCTTTTGCTTTGGCTGATAACAGGTCATTTGTTACTTTAGCAAGAGCGGTTTCTGTTGAGTGTTTAGGGCGGAAACCAGATTGTAGTGGATCAAGTAAGGAGTTAGTTGTGAGAAATTGAGTTAGCCGATTATAGACTAGTCGTTCCAATAATTTTGATGCAAAGGGAAGTAAGGAGACTGGTCGATAGTTAGAAGGCGTGGAGGGGTCAAGCGAGGGCTTTTTTAGGATTGGTATGATTGTCGCATGCTTGAATGTGTCAGGAAATGTGCCAGCAGTGAGGGATTGGTTAAAGAGATAAGTTAGGGTAGGGGTTAGTGAAGCAGAGAGAAGGGGAATAAGTCGTGAAGGAATAGGGTCAAGTGGGCAGGTTGTGAGATGAGCCGAGGATAGGAGTGCAGAGACTTCTTCCTCTGTTACAGGAGGGAAATAGCATAGATTTTTGTTAATAGAAGGGGTGGGTAGGATCGCTGGGTTATATCTTTTGGTATGTGTCTGTAGTCTGTGAAATAAGTTATGTATTTACTGTGATGATATCTGTATTATGTTTTAGCTAAGTGATGTTCAAACCTTGTCAATTCCTAAGTTTATATGTTCACTAATGGTATAACCTTAGCCCCCTGCAAATTCTATTGTCTGCTTACTTTAACTTATGTCACCAATTGGCCTTTAGACTATCTTTGATCGTGTCATTAACTAATTTAGTGGAATCAGCTGAATGCTCTGTCCGATAAATCTAACATTTCTAAGGGGTAGCATTGCTGGTCTAGACAGCAGTATTGTAACATCATATGTTCATATATATTAAGTCAGGCATTAAGAATTAGGCAAAATAATTATACAAGAATTAGAACAAGGATTGAACAAGACACAAGACAAGATTTGTTGAAAAACTGTTTTTCATGTGTTTCACTGTTTACCTTTTTTGTAAAAATGCTCATTATCATCATATTCCGTTTTGCTTCTTGCCTCTATAACAAACTACTTTATTCAATTACTCCTTTCCCCTCACCACCTCCACTGTTCATTAGCCCATCTCTCTTATCCTCACCTCACTTTTGTACTCATGAACTTCACACATTCCTAAACACTGTCTGCTCCCTGCACCTCATCCCAAAAACAGTCTCACTACTGCAAATCTGCATCTCATCTCATGCCTTTCCATAGATGTAGAAAACAAAACTCTGGTAACCTTACTCAAATACCTCTTGTATCTAAAACCAACACCCCCCTTCACTTGTGCACTCTGGAACTCTCTCTCTGTTTACAACAAGCTCGCTTTTCTCTTTCAGACACAGCATCCACTGCTGCACTGTCACATGGAAGTCTCCACTTCAGCCACACTCATAGGTTTGGTAAAAGACAATGAGGTGGTGTAGGTATTTTACTTTCCTCTTGTTGCACATTTCAACAATTATAACCCATCTCTTCCCTCACATTTTTCTCATTCGAAAACACACACTATTCACTTATTCTCTTCCCTCTCTATACGTGTTGCAGTCATATACCGCCCCCTGGTTCCTCAACACAATTGTGCCTGTCTACCTTATCTCCTCTCCTCAGACACCCCTGCCCTCAATCTTGGTGACTTTAACCTCCCTATTAACAATACCACTGCCTCCTCTGCAAAACAACTACTGCAACTCCTTTCCTCTTTCTTAAACTTCACAAACTCTCTTTTTCCTCTTTATGAATATAATCTCCTCACTTGCAAGATCACATCCCTCCTTACAACTCTACCTCCTTCTATCCCTCACACCAAACTTCAGAGAAGCATTGAGTCACTATATCAGTTTGCTAGCTCTCTCGAACCTGTCTTCTCTTCCATTGCCTCCTTTTCCTGCCCTGACCAATCTATCTGCCACTACAATTCATCCATTACATCGGTCCTTGACAATGTGGTCCCTCCTACCATAGCTCAGAAATCACACACTCATGCTCAGCCATGGCATACTCCTCTGGCACACTACCTACGCAGATGTTCCCGTACTGCTGATTGACACTGGAGAACATCTTGCTCAGCCATGGCATGAACTCAGCTGACTTTCTTCACTACAAATTCATCTTGAACTCCTACTATTTTGCCCTTAACCTTTATAAGCAAAATTACTTCTCTACTCTTATCTCTACTCTTTCTTCAAACCCAAAACGTTTATTTTCCACATTCAATACTCCACCCACCCCCACCTCCTAATACAATTTCTCTCTCAGCTCAAGATTTTGCCACTTCAATAACAAAATTGACTTAATCAGAAACAAAATCATCTCTCAACATACTACCAGTCTCCAACCCCCTCAAAAGCTTGCAATCATCCAAAACCCACAAATACCAATTAATTTAGCTTTTTCTCCCCTGTTACTAAGGAAGAAGTTTCTGCCCTTATACTGTCCTCTCACCTCACTACCTGTCCCCTCTATCCCATCCCCTCACAGCTACTCCCCTCCCTCTCTTCTACCCTTATCCCTGTACTTACACACATTTTCATCCTCACCTTCAGTATGGTATATTTCCCTCATCTGGTCACACCTCTCGATCCAACTTCCCCATCCAACTACCGACCTATTACCCTACTCCCTCTTTACTCAAAGATTTTTGAAAGCTAGAATATGCAGGTCTATCCATTTCTTAAATTAAACTTCCTCCTTGACCCATTGCAATCTGGATTTCTCCCCATCACTTCAAAGAGACAGCAATAGTTAAGGTTACCAATAACCTACTTACAGCAAAATCAAAAAGCCACTTCTCTCTGCATATCCTACTTGATCTGTCTGCAGCTTTTGATACTGTTGACCACCCTCTTTTGCTACAAACCCTCCAATCCTCCTACACTAACCTTTTTCCTCTCCTCCTTTGTTATCCCCTTGAACACATAGCATGTAAGCCTATGAGCCCAGCTGTTTGCAGATCACCTTCATAATAGCTGACTACAACAGTGCAACTCTTGGTAGGGCCCTCTACCCATTTGATCCCTTTAACTGTTACCTTGTATACCATGCCTATGTTTATAGCGCTGCTGAATCTGTTGGTGCTTTACAAATAATTGCTAATAATAATAATAGGCCATGTTACTTCAGTCTTTGCCCACTTTGCACCCCATGTAATTAAATCACAAAAACAAAATATACTATTCGTTTGTGCTGCGTTTCTGCTAATTTCTAAAAAGAAAATAAACTAAACTTCCAACTCTGGTCTAACATACAGCTTGAAACACCCAGACTTCCATCTACCAATCCTCTTTATGACACCCTCATCAGTTACTGCCCCAATCCAGAAGGAATGAGATCAAAATTTACCTGCATTAAAACCCAGTCTACCCAAAGCCCTCCTAAAAACAGCTACAAATTGGAAACATGATTAGGATGAACCATATTGATAAATAAGTAATGGGAATCCCCCCAAAGGCCTCTGCATCAAATACTTCACCACAGCTTTGATATGTCACTTTCTTGTTCTTCAAACTCTCAGACCAAACTTTCAACAACACTACCAAGTGGAAGAGCTTCTCAACCCAACTCTCAAAATATGCTTCAAACAATAGGCACCTGAGGTGTCCATAAAGAAATAAAGGTTATTGGCTGCAACTGCCACTTTTTGCACCAGTGTTCTACCATTGAATTCAAAAACAGTAGCCACACCTGAAGGTATTCCTTAAGCTCAGGTGACAATTGAACCCTATGACTCCACCCATGCTGTTGCCAAAGACAACCATCTGCACAATATCATCCCCACAGGGATCACCCGGCAAGCAAAAATGAGCTTACCCAACAGCAACTGGATTTTCTTCCTGCTCATAGCTGCCTCAATGGTAAACCTCAAATAATGCAATTTCTCAAGGAGCAAACGACACTCCATCCAGACAGAATCAATCTCAATACCCAAAAAACTTAACGAAGCTGTCATCAACGTCATTAAGTTTTTTGGGTATTCCACACTCACAGTATTTTGGGTATTCCACAATCAAGCACTCTGTCTTCTCTGCCACAACTGGGATACCAAAATCTACAGCCACCTCTCCATGAACCGTTCCATCAAAGAACAATAAATGCCTGAATCTGCCGCTCCAACAAATAAAAAATTGGACAACAGATGACAAACTAGAACTTACTAGGACTACCCAATCAATGAAATAACTACATTTTTCAAAATAAGAACAAGATATTGAGCAACCCATGCAGGGCCGCCATCAGGGGGTGAAAGGGGTGACTCCTGTCAGGGGCCCACTGGGCCAGGGGGCCCCATGAGGCAAGCACAACCAGAGAGCACTACAACAGAGTGCTGTTGAGTGCAGGAAATGTAATTACAAGGAGTAAAGCATTAGCATTTGGGAGGATTTCTGAGTGTGCACTAAACCACTATGCACAGAGTGAGACAGAGTGAGCCTGAGTCAGGCGGCATATCACTTTCATTTGCAGAGGAGGTAGGACTTACTTAGTAAATGTTTTTTATTTCTTTGTGCAATTTTGGATTGTAACTTTACTTGTATTGTTTTTACTGAATTCACAGAAGTATTTTTGTTTGCACATTTACAAATATGATTCTTTAAAAAGTGATTAATTTCTGGTATTTTTTTTTATCACGCATGTCACACACTGTTGATTTAGGGGATGGCAATGTGCAGAAATTTTACCTCCTGTGTTTCTGTGGTTGTCTGTGTTTATGTCAGTGCTTTTGTTGGTGTCTCTGAGTGTGTATTTTGTTATTGTGGGTCTCTCTGTGAGGGTGTGTATGTCTGTATTTGTGCATTTTCTGTCAATGTCTCTGTGAGGATGTGTGTGTATGTCTTTGTGCATTTTCTGTCGATGTCTCTGTGAGGGTGTGTGTGTGTGTGTGTATGTATGTCTTTGTGTATTTTCTGTGGATGTCTCTAGGAGGGTGTGTGTGTATTTCTTTGCATTCTCTGTAAGTGTGGGTGTGTATGTCTTTGTATGTTTTATGTGGATGTCTCTGTGAGGGTAGGTATGTGTGTATGTATGTTTGTTTTTTGTGGATGTCTCTGTGAAGGAGTGGGCATATGTCTGTGTGTTTTTTGTGGGTGTCTCTGTAAGGGTGTGTGTGTATGTCTGTACATTTAATGTGGGTGTTTGTGTGAGGGGGTGTGTGTGTGTGTGTGTCTTTGTGTGTTTTCTGTGGATGTCTCTGTGATGGTGTGTGTGTGTATGTCTTTGTGCATTTTCTGTGGATGTCTCTAGGAGGGTGTGTGTGTATTTCTTTGCATTCTCTGTAAGTGTCTCTGTGAGGGTGTATGTGTATGTATGTTTTTGTATATTTTCTATATGTTGGTATTCTCCTAAAACTTTTGGGCTTGGTTAGGAGTCTTAAAATCAGAGCAATATTATTTAAAAGTAAGCAAAACTATCTATTTAAAAAAAAAAAAAACTTTATGGGCTATATAATAGATAATCTACAAAATATTTATGCAAAGAAAAAATGAGTGTATAACGTCCCTTTAAGAATAAAGTGCACATACGTTTTAGTCAATAGTTAATTAAGGGGCCCCAAATTTTTTAGTGGCACCCCTGAACCCATGGATAAACACAAGTCAACAAAGAAGTCCCCTTGGATAAAACATCCCATCAAATGATGGCATGATGGATGAACTGGTAAACGTTGAAAGGCTGCCTCCACGTCCAGCCCCCACCTTCCATGCCAGATTTAATGATTTGTATAACGAGGCATACCTCACCGCTGATAATTCAGGGTCTATCCCATCATTAACTGAAGTACCTTTTGAGTAGGACAAATGGTGACTCATGCAAAAGTTCCCTTAAACTTTTTTAGGCACCACCCCAATGGCAACAGCAGCAAATTATTAAATGAAGGACAGGAAAAGGTGCACACCATTCTATCCAGTGCTAAATCTTTGTCTAGCTTGCCCTGAACCACTATCGGGAAGTCAACCGCAAATTACCCTGAATGCCTGAAAACCCCACCTCAACAATTTTAATATGGAAACGTGAGCTAAAGCCTGTCAACAAAAGTTCAGCATCACCTGCCTTACCCCTGACCCTAGAGTACATCAACTGCCTTACCCCTGATACTTCCTACCTTCACCAAAGTAAGTGCTCTTAGCAACTGCGTCCCCCCATTCCCTGATGTTGCCCCTTTCTTAAAGTACTGAGACCCAGTGTGTGCCCCATCACAACCAGAACATTTGTGCTTGTACTTACAGGTGGAACCAAATCTGCACTGTCCCTAGTTGTACTGAAAACACGACTGCCATGCTGCCCACTAGGGCCATTCCAGAACCACTGCCTCCTGTGCCACGAAAGGAACTACCAGTTCTCAGAGGGGTCATCAACTCCAATCAAATTGTCTCGATCGTTCCACCTCATCTCTGGGCTCACTGCCATTCATTTGATGAAACGGCTCATTGTATCTCCACCAGGCCATTCCACTGTAAATCCAGTAGGCACTCGCAATCTCATCAAAATAGCAGAACAAGGCTGGGCATTGCTCCGAGTACTTCTCGCCGATAATACTCGCCAAGATACAGAACACCCTGGACCAGTTTGTAAATGTCTTTGACAATTTCCTGTAAGGCTTCTTCCTTTCCTCCTCTTTGTTCTTTTCTTTATTACTCTTGGCATCCTCCTTCACCTCCAACCACAAGTGAATCCCCAATAGGCCCACCAAACATAAACATGGTCTACGCAGAGTATTATCTGGCACCCTGATAGTACTATCAGAGCTAGACCTGTTAATTGCGGCCTGTCCTCCACTGGAAGTTCCAACCCATTGTGCACCACCAGAATCCCAAACAGCAAAAAACACAGAGAGTCCTGAAGTGCTGGTGCAACAGGTGGTCACATCTCAAGCAGAAACATTCAGGAAGTTTTGTGAGGAACAGCAGAACGCCACATGCACCTTGCAGCAAGAGATTCAAGCTATATCTGAGAGACTCTACTCTGATCCTGCTGGTGGCTGTCAAGGGTCTAAAGTTATACGAGCTAGTCACTATATTCAAAAGATGTCTGCAGCAGACGATGTTGAGGCGTATCTTCTTGCCTTTGAGAGAACAGCCGAAAGAGAAGGATGGCCAGCAGATGAGTGGGCGAGCATACTTGCACCTTTTTTAAGTGGAGAACCTCAAAAGGCCTACTTTGACCTAGAGCCGGAGCAAGACAGTGTCTATGACAAGCTGAAGGCTGAGATCCTGGCATACCTAGGAGTCACTTCTGCAGTACGTGCTCAAAGATTCCACTCTTGGAGATATGCATCTGATAAAGCTGCAAGATCACAGATGTTTGACCTCATTCGCCTTGCCAGGAAATGGCTGCAACCAGAGGTTAACTCCACTAATAAGATTGTGGAGTTATTGGTGATGGATCGCTTTCAACGAAGATTACCTGCTTCCCTGTGTAGATGGGTCATTCAGGGTGACCCTCAAACTGCAGACCAACTGATTGCTTTAGTGGAAAGGTATATTGTGGCAGGAGAAGTTTTGCATCTGCCTCCAGCAGATTTACCCTCCCCTCCTATTTGCCAAAACTCTACAAGAACTGGTAAGGGGGAAAGGGGGGTGAGAGACCAGCAGTTATATTTACAAGATACAAGGGACACTCCTCTGAGAGATAGAGGAACATTTAAATATAACCAACCTGGAAGGAAATCTAATTATGGTATTAAATGTTTTAAGTGTAATGAGGTTGGTCATGTTGCCAGAGACTGTGCCCTTAAAGATGAACTGATGGACTATAGTACAAGTGATAATACAGGGCCGCACTCATTTCTCTCTAACTGTATTCATCCTGATAATAGTGATGTCTCTCACATGTGTTTGGTGACTGTAAATAATAGAATGTGTAAAGCATTACTTGGTTCAGGTAGTATGGTTACATTAGTGGCAAAATGTATAGTACCTGATGTGAACTATAGATCATATGCATAAAATGGGTATTCTTTGTGTTCATGGTGATAAACGTGAATATGCTACAGCTGATGTAAATTTCAAAATTTTTAAAACATCGGGTAGGTGTAGTACCCAAATTAGCTCATGAGGCAATGTTAGGAAGAGATTTTCCTAAGTTTTTTTTAATTATGGGCTTTATTAGTAAATTCAGCTAAGGAGTCCAAAGGGAATGAAACAATTCAGAATTTTGTGTTTCCTTTATCTGAAATTGATTTGGATGAAAACAGTACAGGTAAAACTTATTGTCCTATGTCTGTATTGATAGGAGACCAGCCTATCCAGAATAATGAGCCAGGTGTTAGTACAGAAAGCAATGATGATTTATTAGATTTGGAGGTTAATTGTGGTCATTTTAAAAGTGCCCAATGGGAGGATCCCACTTTGGCTGAAGCAAGAAATTATATATGTGTTGTAAATGGTGTTATTTCACAGCCAGAAAATCCATTACCTTATCCTCACTTTGAAGTAAATAATAACCTGCTATACAGAATAGACAAAAAGGGCACGGATATTGGTAACTCAAGTTTTTCGTAATACAGTGTTAAATCTTGCACATAGTCACAAACTATAATAAATTGACTTTTAACATTGATATCTCTCCCTGCCTGCATTTCTACTCCAAGGGATTGTGCTTTTGTTGTATTCTTTATCAGGGAAGTTCCTCAGGCCTCAACGGGGTTTTCACCTTTTGAACTTTTGTATGGTCGACATCTACGTGGGTTACTTGATATTATTAAAGAGACATGGGAACAGGAAACTACACCCTATAGAAGTGTTATTGAGCATATATCTCAAATGTAGTATTGAATGGAGGCTGTCATGCCCATAGTTAGGGAACATATGGGAAAAGCCCAAGAAGAACAAAAACACAGTTATAATAGTAATTCTAGGGTTAGAGTGTTTCAGCCTGGTGACAGGGTACTAGTTTTAGTCCCTACAGTAGAAAATACATTTTTGGCTACTTGGCACGGCCCATATGAAATAATGGAAAAGATGGGTGATGTAAACTATAAGGTGAGTCAGCCAGGGAGAAGAAAACCTGAGCAGATATATCACATTAATTTATTGAAGCCCTGGAAGGATAGGAGGTTTTGTGTGCGGTAAATACAACAAAGATACTTGTTACTGAGCCAGAGGTAAATGTTTCTGAAACCCTATCTATGCTTCAAAAGCAAGAGCTCAAGGACTTTATTAGAAGGAACAGAGAGGTTTTTTTCCATGATGCCAGGGAGAACTAACATAATTAAACATGACCAGGGAAAAAAGTTTCCCTTAAACCCTATAGAGTTCCTGAAGCCCGTAGGGAGGCTATTAAATTGGAGGTGGAAAAAATGTTAAAACTTGGGGTAAATGAAGAATCAAACAGTGATTGGAGCAGTCCAGTTGTGTTAGTTCCTAAACTGGATGGTACTTTACGATTTTGTAACGATTATCGTAAATTAAATTGTATTTCAAAATTTGATACCTACCCAATGCCTAGGGTTGTTGGGGAGGAAATTCAGGTTGATTACAGATCATGCTCCTCTCAAATGGATGAGTCAGAATAAGGAGAGGAATGCAAGAGTGACTAGATGGTTTCTTAGTCTGCAGTCTTTTCATTTCATTGTTGAGCACAGAGCAGGTCTTTTGCAGGGCAATGCTGATGGTCTTTCAATGGTACAACATTTAATGTCTATGGTCGCTCACTCCACCAAGTGTGAGCTGGGGGGAAAGAAGTGTGACAGAAAGTCTGGTTTGGTGATAGAGGGAGTATATATAAGACCAAGTTTAATACATTTCACGTTACCATTTTGCTAAGAAACCCCAGGGAAGTGATTAGTGTTTCTTTCATGTAATTGGCAAGAGTCCATGAGCTAGTGACGTATGGGATATACAATCCTACCAGGAGGGGCAAAGTTTCCCAAACCTCAAAATGCCTATCAATACACCCCTCACCACACCCACAATTCAGTTTTACAAACTTTGCCTCCTGTGGAGGTGGTGAAGTAAGTTTGTGCTAGATTTCTACGTTGATATGCGCTTCTCAGCATGTTGAAGCCCGGTTCCTTTCAGAGTGCAGTGAATGTCAGAGGGATGTGAAGGGAGTATTACCTATTGAATACAATGGTCTTCCTAACGGGGATCTATTTCATAGGTTCTCTGTTATCGGTCGTAGAGATTCATCTCGTACCTCCATTTTCAGATCGACGATATACTCTTATATACCATTACCTCTACTGATTATCGTTTCAGTACTGGTTTGGCTATCTGCTATATGTGGATGGGTGTCTTTTGGTAAGTATGTTTCATTTACTTAAGACACTCTCAGCTATGGTTTGGAACTTTATATATAAAGTTCTAAATATATGTTTGTACTTATATTTGCCATGATTCAGGTATATCAGTATATTTCCTTTTTTGCAGACTGTTAGTTTCATATCTGGGAAATGCTTTTTTTTTAAAAAAAAAAAAAAAATTCTTACCTGAGGTTTTCAAATTGACTTTTTCTAAATTTCGGGCTGTATTAGGCTCGCGAGAGTGCAAAATGCTATAATTTATTGCGTCATTCTTGGCGCGAGACTTTTTTGGCACGAAATATTACGTTGTTGAGGAAAATTCATCATTTCTGGTGTCTTAGTTGGCGCCTAGTCTTTTCACAAAGTTGCGTCATCTATGCCGCTCGAGTTTCGTTCTGGACGTTTTTGGCGGCAAAAAATGTTTTCAGTTTGTGGTGCGTCATACTTGGCGCCAAATATTTTTTCATTATTAAGACCTCATTCCTTTTCCTCTGGTCTTTTTTTCTTTGTCAGAGGCCTATTCCATTTGATTTTTTTTCCCATTCCTGAAACTGTCATATAAGGAAATTGATCATTTTGCTTTATATGTTGTTTTTTCTTTTACATACTGCAAGATGTCTCAATCTGATCCTGTCTCAGAATCTACTACTGGAATCCTGCTGCCTGATATCGGTTCTATCAAAGCTAAGTGCATTTGTTGTAAACTTGTGGTAACTGTTCCTCCAGCTGTAGTTTGTAATAGTTGTCATGATAAACTTTTACATGCAGAGAATGTTTCCATCAGTAGTAGTTCATTACATGTTGCTGGTCCATCAACATCTAATGCTCAGGATATTCCTGTAAATTTAAGAGAATTTATTTCTGATTCCATTCAGAAGGCTTTGTCTGCCATTCCGCCTTCTAATAAACGTAAAAGGTCTTTTAAAACTTCTCATAGAGTTGATGAATTTTCTAATGACTGACAACATACTGATTTATCTATCTCTGATGAGGATCTGTCTGATTCAGAGGATCCTGCCTCAGATATTGACACTGACAAATCCTCTTATTTATTTAAAATGGAGTATATTCGTTCTTTATTAAAAGAAGTGTTGATTGCATTAGATATGGAGGAGACTAGTCCTCTTGATACTAAAACTAGTAAACGTTTAAATTCGGTTTATAAACCTCATGTGGTTATTCCAGAGGTTTTTCCAGTTCCTGATGCTATTTCAGATATGATTTCTAAGGAATGGAATAGACTGGGTACTTCTTTTACTCCTTTTTCAAGGTTTAAAAAATTGTATCCTTTGCCTACTGATAGATTGGAGTTTTGGGAAAAGATACCTAAAGTTGATGGGGCCATCTCTACTCTTGCTAAACGTACAACTATTCCTACGGAAGATAGTACTTCCTTTAAGGATCCTTTAGATAGGAAGCTTGAATCTTATCTAAGGCAAGCTTATTTATGTTCAGGCCATCTTCTTAGGCCTGCTATTTCTTTGGCTGATGTTGCAGCTGCTTCAACTTTTTGGTTAGAATCTTTAGCGCAACAAGTATCAGATCATAATGTGTATAGCATTGTTAAATTAATTCTACATGCTAATAATTTCATTTGTGATGCCATTTTTGATATCATCAGAATTGAAGATAGATATATGTCTTTAGATATTTTAGCTAGAAGAGCTTTATGGCTTTAATCTTGGAATGCTGATATGACTTCTAAATCGACATTGCTATCTCTTTCTTTCCAAGGTAATAAATTATTTGGTTCTCAGTTAGAGTCTAAAATTTCAACTGTCACTGGGGGGAAGGGAGCTTTTTTGCCTCAGGATAAAAAATCTAAGGGCAAATTTAAAGCTTCTAACCGTTTTCGTTCCTTTCAACAGACTAAGGAACAGAAACCTAATCCTTTCCCTAAGGAATCTGTCTCCAATTGGAAGCCTTCCTTAATCTGGAATAAATCCAAGCCATTTAAGAGATCTAAACCAGCCCCCAAGTCCGCATGAAGGTGCGGCCCTCATTCCAGTTCAGCTGGTAGGGGGCAGATTAAAATTTTTCAAGGATGTTTGGATAAATTTAGTCCAAAATCATTGGATTCAGAACATTGTCTCTCAGGGGTACAGAATAGGTTTCAGAGTAAGAGCACCTGTGAGAAGTTTCTTTCTCTCACGCATTCCAGTGAACCTAGAGAAAGCGCAGGCTTTCCTGAAGTGTGTTTCAGACCTGGATTTATCTGGGGTAATCGTGCCAGTTCCTTTTCAGGAACAGGGGCTGGGGTTTTATTCAAATCTGTTCATTGTCCCAAAGAAAGAAAATTCATTCAGACCAGTTCTGGATCTAAAGGTCTTGAATTGTTATGTAACAGTACCAACATTCAAAATGGTGACTATAAGGACTATTCTGCCTTTTGTTCAGCAAGGGCATTATATGTCCACAATAGACTTACAGGATGCATATCTTCATATTCCGATTCATCCAGATCACTATCAGTTCCTGAGATTCTCTTTTCTAGACAAGAATTACCAATTTGTTGCTCTTCCTTTTGGCCTAGCGACAGCTCCAAGGATCTTTTCAAAGGTTCTCTGTGCCCTACTCTCTGTAATAAGAGAGCGGGGTATTGTGGTGTTTCGTTATTTGGACGATATCTTGGTACTTGCTCAGTCTTTACGTTCTGCAGAATCTCACACAAATCAACTAGTGTTGTTTCTTCAAAGACATGGTTGGAGGATCAATTTACCAAAGAGTTATTTGATTCCTCAGACAAGGGTAACCTTTTTAGGTTTCCAAATAGATTCAGTATCCATGACTTTGTCTCTAACAGATAAGAGATGTTTGAAATTGGTTGCAGCCTGTTGGAACCTTCAGTCTCAATCATTCCCTTCAGTAGCTATGTGCATGGAGGTTTTAGGTCTCATGACTGCAGCATTGGACGCGATCCCCTTTGCTCGTTTTCACATGAGACCTCTTCAGCTTTGTATGCTGAACCAATGGTGCAGGGATTATACAAGGATATCACAATTAATATCCTTAGATCCCAATGTTCGAATATCTCTGACTTGGTGGTTAGATCACCATCGTATAGTTCAAGGGGCCTCTTTTGTTCATCCAACCTGGACTGTGATCACAACAGATGTGAGTCTTTCAGGTTGGGGAGCTGTGTGGGGATCACTGACAGCACAAAGGGTTTGGAAATCTCAAGAGGCGAGATTACCAATCAATATTTTGGAACTCCATGCGATTCTCAGAGCTCTTCAGTTTTGGCCTCTATTGAAGAGAGAGCCGTTTATTTGTTTTCAGACAGACAATGTCACAACTGTGGCATACGTCAATCATCAGGGTGGGACTCACAGTCCCCAAGCTATGAAAGAAGTATCCCGGATACTTGTTTGGGCAGAATCCAGCTCCTGTCTAATTTCTGCGGTCCATATCCCAGGTATAAACAATTGTGAAGCGGATTATCTCGGATTATCTCAGTCGTCAAGCTTTATATCCAGGAGAGTGGTCTCTTCACCCAGATGTGTTTTTTCAAATTGTTCAGATGTGGGGGCTTCCAGAAACAAGAAACTTTCCAGGTACCTGTCCAGGTCCTGGGATCCTCAGACGGAAGCAGTAGATGCATTGACACTTCCTTGGAGTTATCAACCTGGAGTTTTCCGCCTCTAGTTTTCCAAGAGTCATTTCCAAGATCATCATGGAGCAATCATTTGTACTACTGGTGGCTCCAGCATGGGCTCACAGGTTTTGGTATGCAGATCTTGTTCGGAGGTCCAGTTGCCAACCATGGCCACTTCCACTAAGGCCAGACCTTCTATCTCAAGGTCTGTTTTTCCATCAGGATCTCAAATCATTAAATTTGAAGGTATGGAAATTGAACGCTTAGTGCTTAGTGATAGAAGTTTCTCTGACTCAGTGATTAATACTATGTTGCAGGCTCGTACATCTGTTTCTAGAAAGATTTATTATTGAGTTTGGAAGACTTACATTTCATGGTGTTCGTCTCATAAATTCTCTTGGCATTCTTTTAGAATTCCTAGAATTTTACAATTTCTTCAGGATGGTTTGGATAAGGGTTCCTTGAAAAGACAAATCTCTGCTCTTTCTGTTTTATTCCACAGAAGAATTGCTAAACTCCCTGACATTCATTGTTTTGTACAGGCTTTGGTTTGTATCAAGCCTGTCATTAAATCAATCTCTCCTCCTTGGAGTCTTAATTTGGTTTTGAAGGCTTTACAGGCTCCTCCATTTGAGCCTATGCATTCTTTGGACATTAAATTGCTTTCTTGGAAAGTGTTGTTTCTTTTGGCCATCTCTTCTGCTAGAAGAGTTTCTGAATTATCCGCTCTTTCTTGTGAGTCTCCTTCTCTGATTTTTCATCAGGATAAGGCAGTTTTGCGGACTTCATTTAAATTCTTACCTAAAGTTGTGAATTCCAACAACATTAGTAGGGAAATTGTTGTCCCTTCTTTGTGTCCCCATCCTAAGAATTCTTTGGAAAGATCTTTACATTCTTTGGATGTGGTGAGAGCTTTGCAATATTATGTTGAAGCTACTAAAGATTTCAGGAAGACTTCTAGTCTATTTGTTATCTTTTCTGGTTCTAGGAAAGGTCAGAAGGCTTCTTCCATTTATTTGGCATCTTGGTTAAAGCTTTTGATTCATCACGCTTATTTGGAGTCGGGTAAATCCCTGCCTCAGAGGATTACAGCTCATTCTACTAGGTCAGTTTCCACTTCCTGGGCTTTTAAGAATGAAGCTTCAGTTGATCAGATTTGCAAAGCAGCAACTTAGTCTTCTTTGCATACATTTACTAAATTCTACCATTTTGATGTTTTTTCTTCTTCAGAAGCAGTTTTTAGTAGAAAAGTTCTTCCAGCAGCTGTTTCAGTTTGATTCTTCTGATTATAATTTCAGTTTTTTTCTTTTCCATTATAAGATTAAAATTTATGATTTGGGTTGTGGATTAATTTTTTCAGTGGAATTGGCTGTCTTTATTTTTTATCCCTCCATCTCTAGTGACTCTTGTGTGGAGTTCCACATCTTAGGTATTGCTATCCCATACGTCACTAGCTCATGGACTCTTGCCAATTACATGAAAGAAAACATAATTTATGTAATAATTTACCTGATAAATTCATTTCTTTCATATTGGCAAGAGTCCATGAGCCCCACCCTTTTTATGGTGGTTATGATTTTTTTGTATAAAGCACAATTATTCCAATTCCTTTGTTTATGCTCTTTCTCCTTTCTTTATCACCCCACTTCTTGGCTATTCATTAAACTGAATTGTGTGTGTGGTGAGGGGTGTATTTATAGGCATTTTGAGGTTTGGGAAACTTTGCCCCTCCTGGTAGGATTGTATATCCCATACGTCACTAGCTCATGGACTCTTGCCAATATGAAAGAAATTAATTTATCAGGTAAATTCTTACATAAATTATGTTTTTTTTAAGTTGTGAATACCTTACAGCTGTTAAATACAATTAAACTCAGGTGTGGCTCATGATTACTGCTCCTAGGGTTTAAAAGGGAAGCATTTCTCTAGCTACGCAGATTACAGCCAGGCAGGAGGCCTGATATGATGTGCTGTGAAAAATATTATGTACTAAACATTTTGCTGGATTTGCTGTTACATTCTGTAAAGGATATTTGTATTGCTGCAGACAGATATTTGCTGTTTTTGGAAGCTTGTGCAGAGAAGCTTGTCCTTTTGCCTTACCTGCGAACAAACTGTATGCTGCTGTTAACCCCTTAATGACCACAGCACTTTTCCATTTTCTGTCCGTTTGGGACCAAGGCTATTTTTACATTTTTGCGGTGTTTGTGTTTAGCTGTAATTTTCCTCTTACTCATTTACTGTACCCACACACATTATATACCGTTTCTCTCGCCATTACATTGCCTTTCTAAAGATACCATTATTTTCATCATATCTTATAATTTACTATAAAAAAATTATAAAATATAAGGAAAAAATGGAAAAAAAACACACTTTTTCTAACTTAGACCCCCCAAAATCTGTTACAGATTTACAACCACCCATGCGAAATAGTTTCTAAATTTTGTCCTGAGTTTAGAAATACCCAATGTTTACATGTTCTTTGCTTTTTTTGCAAGTTATAGGGGCATAAATACAAGTAGCACTTTGCTATTTCCAAACATTTTTTTTTTTTCAAAATTAGCGCTAGTTACATTAGAACACTAATATCTTTCAGGAATCCCTGAATATCCCTTGACATGTATATATATTTTTTTAGTAGACATCCCAAAGTATTGATCTAGGCCAATTTTGGAATATTTCATGCCACCATTTCACCGCCAAATGCGATCAAATACAAAAAATTGTTCACTTTTTCACAAATTTTTTCACAAACTTTCGGTTTCTCAGTGAAATTATTTACAAACAGCTTGTGCAATTATGGCATAAATGGTTGTAAATTCTTCTCTAGGATCCCCTTTGCTCAGAAATAGCAGACATATATGGCTTTGGCGTTGCTTTTTGGTAATTAGAAGGCCACTAAATGCCGCTGTGCACCACACGTGTATTATGCCCAGCAGTGAAGGGGTTAATTAGGGAGCATGTAGGGAGCTTTTTGGGGTAATTTTAGCTTTAGTGTAGTGTAGTAGACAACCCCAAGTATTGATCTAGGCCCATTTTGGTATATTTCATGCCACCATTTCACCGCCAAATGCGATCAAATTAAAAAAAACTTAACATTTTTCACAATTTTAGGTTTCTCACTGAAATCATTTACAAACAGCTTGTGCAATTATGGCACAAATGGTTGTAAATGCTTCTCTGGGATGCCCTTTGTTCAGAAATAGCAGATATATATGGCTTTGGCATTGCTTTTTGGTAATTAGAAGGCCGCTAAATGCCGCTGCCCACAACACGTGTATGATGCCCAGCAGTGCAGGGGTTAATTAGGGAGCTTGTAGGGAGCTTGTATGGTTAATTTTAGCTTTAGTGTAGTGTAGTAGACAACCCAAAGTATTGATCTAGGCCCATTTTGGTATATTTCATGCCACCATTTTACCGCCAAATTCGATCAAATTAAAAAAAAAAACGTTACATTTTTCACAATTTTAGGTTTCTCACTGAAATTATTTACAAACAGCTTACATAGAAACATAGAAACATAGATATTGACGGCAGATAAGAGCCATAGGCCCAGCAAGTCTGCCCGACCTTACCTAACAGTATAAACTTATCTAGTTCGTAGGATAGCCCTATGCTTGTCCCATGCATTTTTAAAGTCCCCCACAGTGTTTGTTGCTACTACCTCTTGAGGAAGTTTATTCCATAAATCAATCACTCTTTCTGTAAAGAAATGCTTCCTCAAATTACTCCTGAATCTACTACCCTTTAGCTTGAGCTCATGACCCCTTGTTCTTGAATTTTCCATTTTATGTAAAATACCCATAGCCTCAGTTTTACTAAACCCTTTAATGTACTTGAAAATGCAATTATGTGCAATTATGGCACAAATGGTTGTAAATGCTTCTCTGGGATCCCCTTTGTTCAGAAATAGCAGATATATATGACTTTGGCGTTGCTTTCTGTTAATTAGAAGGCCGCTAAATGCTGCTGCGCCTCACACGTGTATTATGGCTAGCAGTGAAGGGGTTATTTAGGGAGTTTGTAGGGAGCTTGCAGGGTTAATTTTAGCTTTAGTGTAGAGATCAGCCTCCCACCTGACACATCCCACCCCCTGATCCCTCCCAAACAGTTCCCTTTCCTCCCCCACCCCACAATTGTCCCCGCCATCTTAAGTACTGGCAAAAAGTCTGCCAGTACTAAAATAAAAGTTTTTTTTTTTTTTTTTAAATATATATATATATTTTTTAGCATATTTACATATGCTACTGTGTAGGATCCCCCCTTAGTCCCCAACCTCCCTGATCCCCCCCAAAACCGCTCTCTAACCCTCCCCCTCTGCCTTATTGGGGGTCATCTTGGGTACTGGCAGCTGTCTGCCAGTACCCAGTTTGCAAAAAAAAATGTTTTTTTTTATTTTTTTTGCCAGTTTTTCTGTAGTGTAGCTTCCCCCCCCCACAGACCAACCCCCACCACCTAACTGATGTTTTTTTTTTTAAATTATTTGTTTATTTTTTTAAACTTTTTTTTCATTTTTCTACACTTTTTTTCTGTAGTGTAGCGGTTCCCACCCGCTCCCTCCCCGTGCACGCGCCCGCCCCCTCGTGCATGTGCGTGCGTCCGTGCGTGCCCCCGGCCATCCCCGCCCACGATCCCGCCCCCCTCCAGATCAGCAGGGCCATCGATGGCTGCCACCCGTCTCCCATACCGGCTCCCACCCACCAACGAAAAGAGCCACCGATCTCCGGTGCAGAGAGGGCCACAGAGTGGCTCTCTCTGCACTGGATGGCTAAAAAATGCTATTGCAGGATGCCTCGATGTCGAGGCATCCTGCAATAACCGGAAAGCAGCTGGAAGTGATCAGGATCGCTTCCAGCTGCTTTCCAGACCGAGGATGTGCAGGGTACGTCCTTGGTCGTTAACTGACTTTTTTTTGAGGACGTACCCTGCACGTCCTTGGTCGTTAAGGGGTTAAAGTCACCTTGCTATTTTGGAAGAAAATAAAGTTTTGAAAACTTTAACTGGATTGTCCTCTATTGCATTTAAACCCTAGAAGACAGTGGTTGCCAAAGATTCTTGTTACACTATTTACTAACTAGTCTACCTAGTTAAAATAAATAAAAACTTAACTGTGAAATAAAAATAAAACCTAAGCTAGCTACAATGTAAATATTAGTTATATTTTAGCTAACGTAGGTTTTTTTTTTTTTTTACAGGTAAGTCTGTATTTATTTTTTAATTATTAAAAAAATATTATTTATTTTATTTTAATTATATTTAAGTTAGGGGGTGTTAGGAGGGCAGCGGTTTAGGGGTTAATAGGTTTATTATAGTGACGACAATGTCGTGGAGTGGCGGAATAGGGGTTAATAAATTTTAATAGTGGTGGCGATGTCCGGAGCAGCAGATTAGGGGTTAATTAATTTATTGTAGTGTTTGCGATGCGGGAGGGCCTCAGTTTAGGGGTTAATAGGTAGTTTATGGGTGTTAGTGTACTTTGTAACAGTTTAGTTACAAGTTTTATGCTACAGCTTTGTAACGTAAAACTCATAACTACTGACTTTAGATGGCGGTACGGATCTTGTGGTTATAGGGTGTACCTCTCCCTTATTGGCCTCACTCGTAATACTGGCGCTATTAAAGTCCCATCGAAAAAGGACTTTTTGCGTGAAGGCCAAAAAGGTGTACGGTAAACCTATACCTACAAGACTTGTAATAGGTACAATGCTTTTTCACTCACACCAAACTCGTAATCTAGATGATACTTAGCATATGTTTCACCATAACATGGATTTAAAGGGGGGTTGAAGTGTAAAATGAAAATGCTTTTGCACTATTTTTTGCATATAACTACAAAATGGGTTAAACACTTACACCTAGATTTAGAGTTTTGCGTTAGAAGGGGTGCGTTAGCTACGCATGTTTTTTTTCCCCCGCACCTTTTAAACAACGCTGGTATTTAGAGTTCTCTGAAGGGCTGCGTTAGGCTCCAAAAAGGGAGCGTACAGGCATATTTACCGCCACTGCAACTCTCAATACCAGCATTGCTTACGGACGCGGCCAGCTTCAAAAACGTGCTCGTGCACAATATCCCTATAGGAAACAATGGGACAGTTTGAGCTGAAAAAAAAAGCAGCGTTCAGCTCCTAACGCAGCCCCATTGTTTCCTATGGGGAAACACTTCCTAAGTCTGCACCTAACAACCTAACATGAACCCCGAGTCTAAACACCCCTTACCATACACTTATTAACCCCTAATCTGCCGCCCCCGCTATCGCTGACACCTGCATATTATTATTAACCCCTAATCTGCCGCTCCATACACAGCCACAACCTACATTATCCCTATGTACCCCTAATCTGCTGCCCCTTACACCGCCGACCCCTATATTATATTTATTACCCCCTAATCTGCCCCCCCAATGTCGCCGCTACCTACCTACACTTCTTAACCCCTAATCTGCCGACAGGACCTCGCCGTCACTATAATAAATGTATTAACCCCTAAACCGCCGCACTCCGCCTCAAAAACCCTATAATAAATAGCATTAACCCCTAATCTTCTCTCCCTAACATCGCCGACACCTAACTTCAAGTATTAACCCCTAATCTGCCGACCGGACCTCGCCGCTACTCTAATAAATGTATTAACCCCTAAAGCTAAGTCTAACCCTAACACCCCCCTAAGTTAAATAGAATTTTTATCTAACGAAATAAATTAACTCTTATTAAATAAATTAATCCTATTTAAAGCTAAATACTTACCTGTAAAATAAACCCCAATATAGCTACAATATAATGAATAATTATATTGTAGCTATTTTAGGATTTATATTTATTTTACAGGCAACTTTGTATTTATTTTAACTAGGTACAATAGCTATTAAATAGTTAATAACTATTTAATAGCTACCTAGTTAAAATAATTACAAAATTACCTGTAAAATAAATCCTAACCTAAGTTACAATTAAACCTAACTCTACACTATCAATAAATTAATTAACTAAACTATCTACAATTATCTACAATCAAATCAAGTAAACTAAATTACAAAAAAACCCACTAAATTACAAAAAAAGAATAAAATAATTTTAAACTAATTACACCTACTCTAAGCCCCCTAAAAAAATAACAAAGCCCCCAAAATAAAAAAATGCCCTACCCTATTCTAAAATAAAAATTTAACAGCTCTTTTACCTTACCAGCCCTTAAAAGGGCCTTTTGCGGGGCATGCCCCAAAGAAAACAGCTCTTTTGCATTTAAATAAACATACAATACTCCCCCCAACATTACAACCACCCACATACCCCTAATCTAACCCACCCAAACCCCCCTTAAAAAACCTAACACTAAGCCCCTGAAGATCCTACCTTATCTTCACCACGCCGGGTATCACAGATTCGCCCAGAAGAGGGTCCGAAATCTTCATCCTATCTGGCAAGAAGAGGTCCAGAAGCGGGTCCGAAGTCTTCATCCTATCCGGCAAGAAGAGGACATCCGGGCCGGTAGACATCTTCATCCAGGCGGCATCTTCTATCTTCTTCCATCCGGCACGGAGCGGGACCATCTTGAAGCAGCCAACGCGGATCCATCCTCTTCTTCCGGCGACTCCCAACGAATGAACGTTCCTTTAAGTGACGTCATCCAAGATGGCGTCCCTCGAATTCCGATTGGCTGATAGGATTCTATCAGCCAATCGGAATTAAGGTAGGAAAAAGATTGGCTGATCCAATCTGATTGGCTGATTCAATCAGCCAATCAGATTTTTCCTACCTTAATTCCGATTGGCTGATAGAATCCTATCAGCCAATCGGAATTCGAGGGACGCCATCTTGGATGACGTCACTTAAAGGAACCTTCATTCGTTGGGAGTCGCTGGAAGAAGAGGATGGATCCGCGTCGGCTGCTTCATGATGGTCCCGCTCCGCACCGGATGGAAGAAGATAGAAGATGCCGTCTGGATGAAGATGTCTACCGGTCCGGATGTCCTCTTCTTGCCGGATAGGATGAAGACTTCGGACCCTCTTCTGGACCTCTTCTTACCAGATAGGATGAAGAGTTCGGACCCTATTCTGGACGGATCGGTGATACCCGGCGTGGTGAAGATAAGGGAGGAAGATCTTCTGGGGCTTAGTGTTAGGTTTTTTAAGGGGGGTTTGGGTGGGTTAGATTAGGGGTATGTGGGTGGTGGGTTGTAATGTTGGGGGGGTATTGTATATTTATTTAAATGCAAAAGAGCTGTTTTCTTTGGGGCATGCCCTGCAAAAAGCCCTTTTAAGGGCTGGTAAGGTAAAAGAGTTGTTAAATTTGTATTTTAGAATAGGGTAGGGCATTTTTTTATTTTGGGGGGCTTTGTTATTTTTTTAGGGGGCTTAGAGTAGGTGTAATTAGTTTAAAATTATTGTAATCTTTTTTTTTTTGTAATTTAGTGGGTTTTTTTTGTAATTTAGTTTAGTTGATTTAATTGTAGATAATTGTAGATAGTTTAGTTAATTAATTTATTGATAGTGTAGTGTTAGGTTTAATTGTAACTTAGGTTAGGATTTATTTTACAGGTAATTTTGTAATTATTTTAACTAGGTAGCTATTAAATAGTAAATAACTATTTAATAGCTATTGTACCTAGTTAAAATAAATACAAAGTTGCCTGTAAAATAAATATAAATCCTAAAATAGCTACAATGTAATTATTATTTATATTGTAGCTATATTGGGGTTTATTTTACAGGTAAGTATTTAGCTTTAAATAGGATTAATTTATTTAATAAGAGTTAATTTATTTTGTTAGATAAAAATTATATTTAACTTAGGGGGGTGTTAGTGTTAGGGTTAGACTTAGCTTTAGGGGTTTATACATTTATTAGAGTAGCGGCGAGGTCCGGTCAGCAGATTAGGGGTTAATACTTGAAGTTAGGTGTCGGCGATGTTAGGGAGGGCAGATTAGGGGTTAATACTATTTATTATAGGGTTTGCGAGGCGGGAGTGAGGCGGTTTAGGGGTTAATACATTTATTATAGTGGCGGCGAGGTCCGGTCGGCAGATTAGGGGTTAAGAAGTGTAGGTAGGTAGCGGCGACGTTGGGGGGGCAGATTAGGGGGTAATAAATATTATGTAGGTGTCGGCGATGTTAGGGGCAGCAGATTAGGGGTACATAGGGATAATGTAGGTTGCGGCGGTGTGCGGTCGGCAGATTAGGGGTTAAAAAAATTTAATAGAGTGGCGGCGATGTGGGGGGACCTCGGTTTAGGGGTACATAGGTAGTTTATGGGTGTAAGTGTACTTTAGAGCACAGTAGTTAAGAGCTTTATGAACCGGCGTTAGCCCAGAGAGCTCTTAACTCCTGACTTTTTTCTGCGGCTGGAGTCTTGTCGTTAGAGTTCTGACGCTCAGTTCAGCCAAGACTCTAAATACCAGCGTTAGAAAGATCCCATTGAAAAGATAGGATACGCAATTGACGTAAGGGGATCTGCGGTATGGAAAAGTCGCGGCTGGAAAGTGAGCGTTAGACCCTTACCTACAAGACTCTAAATACCAGCGGGCGGCCAAAACCAGCGTTAGGACCCCCTAACGCTGGTTTGGACGGATAACGCAGAACTCTAAATCTAGGCGATAGTTAATATCAGCTCCAGAACAGCAATGCACTACTGGGGCCCTAGCTGAACACATCTTTTGAACCAATGACAAAAAACATAGATGTGTAACTACCCACCAATCACCAGCTAACTACTGGTTCATTGCTGCTCCTTTGCCTTTCTGGGTATGCTTTTCAACAAGAGAATTCATTACATTTGAGTAAATAAGTAAATTAAAAAATTGGATATACAATCTGAACAATAAAATATTAATTTTGACTTTTGTGACCCTTTAAAAATTCTGGTAATGTTGATAAAACGCTAGGTGGGTGGCAAGAATGGTCAAATTTAGGGGTTATTATTATTATCATTTATGTTGTATAGCGCCGCCAAATTCCATAGTGCTGGTTTTAGATTCATGGGTTTAAAACAGATGTGAAGATAATTGTCAAAGCAGTTTGAGAGTTCTTCTGCGTCATCTGTGCAGACTGGTGGTAAGGCAGGCGGTCTGGGGTCAGCAGCTACAGCATGGGTGGTGAACACATACAAACATTCCATGAATCAATAATACCAATAACAGTTATTCAGTGATGACTGACATTATAGTTAAAGGAAATTAAGTCCAACAATTTCTTCTCATGATTCATATAGAGAATGCAATTTTAACCAACTTTCAATCTTTTTTAATTATAAATGTTTCTTTGTTCTCATGGTATCTTTTGTTCAAAAGCAGGGACGTAACCTAAGGAGCAAGAATGTTATCCATTTGCAAAAACAGTATTTACTGCCATGTGGTACTTCAGACGCTTCAGGGATACCATCGGAACAAAGCAAATTTGACAATAGAAGTAAATTGGACACTTTTTAAAATAGTATGTTCTTTCCAAATCACAAAAGAAATGTTTAAAAACTAAATTTTTTTGCAATCTAGGAAATTCTATGTTAACTGCAAATGAAGATTGAAAAAGAGAAATACATAAATAATTGATGTACTGCTATAGCAAGTCAGCAATGTTTTAAATACTGAATTATACTGAAACAAGTTTCATCTTAAAGTGCTTTTAGGGGCAGATTTATCATAGCCAAAAGGGGCCGTATACCCCTGTTTTCGCGCGAGCCTTCAGACTTGCTGGAAACAGGAGTTAAGAAACAACAGTCTTAAGACCGCTGCTCGTTAACTCGTACACCTCCTCTGAGGTGGCGGACATCAATCCACCCAATCAAATACGATCGGGTTTATTGACACCCCCTTGGCCGCGAATCTGCAGGGTGCAGCCTTGAGCAAGCAGTTCACCAGAACTGCTTGTGCAATGATAAATGTGTATGCTGTCGGCATTTATCCATGACTGGCGGACATGATCGCTACAGCGGATCACGTCCGCCAGACAAATGATAAATCGGCCCCTGTATTAAATAATATACTTTTAAATTGTGAATTATCTGTATAATTAATAATAATACAATTTGTTTTGTATTTCAGAATAATGATTTGTTCAGCCTTGATTCTATTTGGACTTTTGTTCGTGATAGATTCTAATGAAGATGCCTGCTTCAAAATATGTAGATGTACTTCTTTAACTACAAATACATTAAAAGTGGATTGCAGTATCAGAAAACTAGAAATCGTGCCATCTTTCCCTGAAGAAACAGAAGAACTTTATTTGCAAGAGAACAATCTGACAGGAATCCCTAGTGGAACCTTTGATAAATTAATATACTTAAAAAGGTTGAATTTATCCTCCAACCGACTTCATTGTGACTGCAATATTTGGTACTTAAAAATATGGCTGGATGATCAAAAATTAGATACTGATAACAAAATAAAATGTCTTACACCAAGACCATTACATGGAATTCCAGTAACTCAGCTAACAAGAGTTCAAATTGAGTATTGTAAAAAGAGCAAACAACTTTGTCATGATTTCTTGTTTAATGACACTTTTCTTTTTGTTCTTTTTTTGGGGTTATTTTTGATAATGATCTTCTGCCTTAAAGCTTTAAAAATGATGAGATTTGAGCTCAAATTTCATGATGACTATAACAGCAACTTTGAGCTGCAAGAGACTCCAAAATTCCACTCTTTAAAAAGGCGAAGTCAACGGTCTTATAAAAACTATTGTTAAACCAAACACATACTTGCTACATACCTACAATATTCATCTAATTTATTTGTAATTCTTTATCTTCTTCTACCTCTCTTCCTATTTTCTTTATACACCCAATGTAGCTACCTCTCAATAAGTTATAGACTGTTTCTTTAGACAATTACTTCCAAGAATCACTTCTGTAAGTAACATTGAAAAGTATGTTTCTTTGTTGTTTATAGTTAGTTTGTCTATTCAGAAAATAATATTTTATAGCCAAAATGGTGTATTAGTGGTTGATTTAAATATGTTGCAGATTTGCTTACAAATGCCAATATACTAGTATCATCCAGAAGCAGAAAAGAAAGAAAATAAGACAAGAATGTGGATTTTTAAATATTGTACATTCAATATATTTGTATTAATTTGATGTATTTTATGATTGCAAATACTATTACCATATTGTTTGTTTATAAATGCAAATACTTTTGGAAGTATATAGCTAGGGGAAGAATTGTCCAGCTAATTGTGAAATTGAAAAAAAACAAACAGAAAAAGTGTGAATAGAAACAATTAACATTATCTTATTCCTAGGGATGTATTATGAGAGTACAGAATCAATGTGAGACTTCTGCTTTAGGTCTCAAGCCCAAGAACCTTTTCTGCTTTATCAAAATGCCATTGGACACTGACCATGACCAACATAGGTTGGTGTCACTATGGCTTTCAGAGTCACTTGTCTGTGACCTACAGAGGTCACTGTTGCTGTCAGAGTGCCTTTTTTCTTATCCAAAATACCTTATATTTTGCATACAAAAAATACCACTGTAATAACTGGTCCTGGCAAACATATAATATGCTTTTAGTTACTAGAGTTGTCTGGTAAAAAAAATATAAAATAGATAATTATTTTTTTTTTTTTTTAATCCTCTAGAGTTTATTAAATGAGTATCATGCTGCAAATTATAGCTCCATTTTGTCTTTTTCTATCACTTTCCTTATTGAGTATTGTAAAAAGAGCAAATTGATCTTACTTGCAGTCTCTTTATATTAATGAGATACCACCTCTTCTCAGTTCTGTGTGCACGCTTCTAGAGCTAAGCAGCACTCTTTGGGACCTAGTTATCAAGCCGTCAACCTCAAATACGCTGGAATTCCGCAGCGTATTTGTGGCGAGGCTGATACGCCTTAGTTATCAAAGGCTCGAGACCGGCAAAAGTAGAATTTTGTGACGTAAACTTCGATCCGCCGGACTCAGTCCAACACAGATCGATTCTTACGTCACTCCAGATGTTCCGCACACAAGTGCTAGTTATCAAAAAACTAGCAGGTACGCTCGGCACTTTTACGGCCCAGCGTACCTGGTTTTCAAACCGCCGCGGCGGATCCCATAGGAATCAATGGGAGTCTGACCATAGCGAAAGTACAAGATCGCTGATGACAGACATCCCATTGATTTCTATGGGAGCTGTCTGCACCTAACACCCTAACATGTACCCCGAGTCTAAACACCACTAATCTGCCCCCCTACACCGCCGCAACTAAATAAAGTTATTACCCCCTAAACCGCCACTCCCGGAGCCCACCGCAAGCTACTCTATACATATTAACCCCTAAACCGCCGCTCCCGGAGCCCACCGCAACTATAATAAATGTATTAACCCCTAAACCGCCGCTCCCTGAACCCCTCCGCAACCTATATTAAATGTATTAACCCCTATCCTGCCCCCCCTACACCGTCGCCACCTATAATAAATTTAATAACCCCTAATCTGCCCCCCCTACACCGTCGCCACCTATAATAAATTTAATAACCCCTAATCTGCCCCCCCTACACCGTCGCCACCTATAATAAATTTATTAACCCCTATCCTGCCCCCCACTACGCCGCCGCCACTGTAATAAAATTATTAACCCCTAAACCTAAGTCTAACCCTAACCCTTACGCCCCCCTAACTTAAATATTAATTAAATAAATCTAAATAAATTAACTCTTATTAACTAAATGAATCCTATTTAAAACTAAATACTTACCTTTAAAATAAACCCTAATATAGCTACAATATAAATAATAATTATATTCTAGCTATTTTAGGATTTATTTTTATTTTACAGGTACCTTTCAATTTATTTTAACTAGGTACAATAGCTATTAAATAGATATTAACTATTTAATAGCTTACCTAGCTAAAATAAACTGAAATTTACCTGTAAAATAAATCCTAACCTAAGTTACAATTACACCTAACACTACACTATACTTTAATAAATTATTCCTATTTAAAAATAAATACTTACCTGTAAAATAAACACTAAGGCCTAGATTTGGAGTTTGGCGGCAGATGGGCTGTTAACGCTACGCGGGCTTTTTTCTGGCCGCACCATAAATTTAACTCTGGTATCGAGAGTTCAAACAAATGCTGCGTTAGGCTCCAAAAAAGGAGCGTAGAGCATTTTTACCGCAAATGAAACTCTCGATACCAGAGTTGCTTACGGACACGGCCAGCCTCAAAAACGTGCTCGTGCACGATATCCCCATAGGAAACAATGGGGCTGTTTGAGCTGAAAAAAAACCTAACACCTGCAAAAAAGCAGCGTTCAGCTCCTAACGCAGCCCCATTGTTTCCTATGAGGAAACACTTCCTACGTCTGCACCTAACACTCTAACATGTACCCCGAGTCTAAACACCCCTAACCTTACACTTATTAACCCCTAATCTGCCGCTCCCGCTATCGCTGACCCCTGCATATTTTTTTTAACCCCTAATCTGCCGCTCCGTAAACCGCCGCAACCTACGTTATACTTATGTACCCCTAATCTGCTGCCCCTAACCCCGCCAACCCCTGTATTACATTTATTAACCCCTAACCTGCCCCCCACAACGTCGCCGCCAGCTACTTAAAATAATTAACCCCTAATCTTCCGACCGCAAAGCGCTGCCACCTACGTTATCCCTATGTACCCCTAATCTGCTGCCCCTAACACCGCCGACCCCTATATTATATTTATTAACCCCTAATCTGCCCCCCACAACGTCGCCGACACCTGCCTACACTTATTAACCCCTAATCTGCCGAGCGGACCTGAGCGCTACTATAATAAAGTTATTAACCCCTAATCCGCCTCACTAACCCTATAATAAATAGTATTAACCCCTAATCTGCCCTCCCTAACATCGCCGACACCTAACTTCAATTATTAACCCCTAATCTGACGACCGGAGCTCACCGCTACTATAATAAATGGATTAACCCCTAAAGCTAAGTCTAACCCTAACACTAACACCCCCCTAAGTTAAATATAATTTAAATCTAACGAAATAAATTAACTCTTATTAAATAAATTATTCCTATTTAAAGCTAAATACTTACCTGTAAAATACATCCTAATATAGCTACAATATAAATTATAATTATATTATAGCTATTTTAGGATTTATATTTATTTTACAGGCAACTTGGTAATTATTTTAACCAGGTACAATAGCTATTTAATAGTTACCTAGTTAAAATAATAACAAATTTACCTGTAAAATAAATCCTAACCTAAGATATAATTAAACCTTACACTACCCTATCAATAAATTAATTAAATAAACTACCTACAATTACCTACAATTAACCTAACACTACACTATCAATAAATTAATTAAACACAATTGCTACAAATAAATACAATTACATAAACTAGCTAAAGTACAAAAAATAAAAAAGAACTAAGTTACAAAAAATAAAAAAATATTTACAAACATAAGAAAAATATTACAACAATTTTAAACTAATTACACCTTCTCTAAGCCCCCTAATAAAATAACAAAGCCCCCCAAAATAAAAAATTCCCTACCCTATTCTAAATTAAAAAAGGTAAAAGCTCTTTTACCTTACCAGCCCTGAACAGGGCCCTTTGCGGGGCATGCCCCAAGAATTTCAGCTCTTTTGCCTGTAAAAAAAAACATACAATCCCCCCCCCCCAACATTACAACCCACCACCCACATACCCCTAATCTAACCCAAACCCCCCTTAAATAAACCTAACACTAAGCCCCTGAAGATCTTCCTACCTTGTCTTCACCATCCAGGTTCACCGATCCGTCCTGAAGAGCTCCTCCGATGTCCTGATCCAAGCCCAAGCGGGGGGCTGAAGAGGTCCATGATCCGGTCAAAGTCTTCATCCAAGCGGGGCAGAAGAGGATCTTCCATCCGATTGAAGTCTTCATCCAAGCAGCATCCATCCGGAGCGAAGCGGCAGGATCCTGAAGACCTCCAGCGCGGAACATCCATCCGGCCCGACGACTGCACGACGAATGACTGTTCCTTTAAGGGACGTCATCCAAGATGGCGTCCCTCGAATTCCGATTGGCTGATAGGATTCTATCAGCCAATCGGAATTAAGGTAGGAATTTTCTGATTGGCTGATGGAATCAGCCAATCAGAATCAAGTTCAATCCGATTGGCTGATCCAATCAGCCAATGAGATTGAGCTCGCATTCTATTGGCTGTTCCGATCAGCCAATAGAATGCGAGCTCAATCTGATTGGCTGATCGGATCAGCCAATCGGATTGAACTTGATTCTGATTGGCTGATTCCATCAGCCAATCAGAAAATTCCTACCTTAATTCCGATTGGCTGATAGAATCCTATCAGCCAATCGGAATTCGAGGGACGCCATCTTGGATGACGTCCCTTAAAGGAACAGTCATTCATCGTTCAGTCGTCGGGCCGGATGGATGTTCCGCGCTGGAGGTCTTCAGGATCCTGCCGCTTCGCTCCGGATGGATGCTGCTTGGATGAAGACTTCAATCGGATGGAAGATCCTCTTCTGCCCCGCTTGGATGAAGACTTTGACCGGATCATGGACCTTTTCAGCCCCCCGCTTGGGCTTGGATCAGGACATCGGAGGAGCTCTTCAGGACGGATCGGTGAACCTGGATGGTGAAGACAAGGTAGGAAGATCTTCAGGGGCTTAGTGTTAGGTTTATTTAAGGGGGGTTTGGGTTAGATTAGGGGTATGTGGGTGGTGGGTTGTAATGTTGGGGGGGGGGGGTATTGTATGTTTTTTTTTACAGGCAAAAGAGCTGAAATTCTTGGGGCATGCCCCGCAAAGGGCCCTGTTCAGGGCTGGTAAGGTAAAAGAGCTTTTACCTTTTTTAATTTAGAATAGGGTAGGGAATTTTTTATTTTGGGGGGCTTTGTTATTTTATTAGGGGGCTTAGAGTAGGTGTAATTAGTTTAAAATTGTTGTAATATTTTTCTTATGTTTGTAAATATTTTTTTATTTTTTGTAACTTAGTTCTTTTTTATTTTTTGTACTTTAGCTAGTTTATGTAATTGTATTTATTTGTAGGAATTGTGTTTAATTAATTTATTGATAGTGTAGTGTTAGGTTAATTGTAGGTAATTGTAGGTAGTTTATTTAATTAATTTATTGATAGGGTAGTGTTAGGTTTAATTATATCTTAGGTTAGGATTTATTTTACAGGTAAATTTGTTATTATTTTAACTAGGTAACTATTAAATAGCTATTGTACCTGGTTAAAATAATTACCAAGTTGCCTGTAAAATAAATATAAATCCTAAAATAGCTATAATATAATTATAATTTATATTGTAGCTTTATTAGGATGTATTTTACAGGTAAGTATTTAGCTTTAAATAGGAATAATTTATTTAATAAGAGTTAATTTATTTCCTTAGATTTAAATTATATTTAACTTAGGGGGGTGTTAGAGTTAGGGTTAGACTTAGCTTTAGGGGTTAATCCATTTATTATAGTAGCGGTGAGCTCCGGTCGTCAGATTAGGGGTTAATAATTGAAGTTAGGTGTCGACGATGTTAGGGAGGGCAGATTAGGGGTTAATACTATTTATTATAGGGTTAGTGAGGCGGATTAGGGGTTAATACATTTATTATAGTAGCGCTCAGGTCCGCTCGGCAGATTAGGGGTTAATAAGTGTAGGCAGGTGTCGGCGACGTTGAGGGGGGCAGATTAGGGGTTAATAAATATAATATAGGGGTCGGCGGTGTTAGGGGCAGCAGATTAGGGGTACATAGGGATAACGTAGGTGGCGGCGCTTTGCGGTCGGAAGATTAGGGGTTAATTATTTTAAGTAGCTGGCGGCGACGTTGTGGGGGGCAGGTTAGGGGTTAATAAATGTAATACAGGGGTCGGCGGGGTTAGGGGCAGCAGATTAGGGGTACATAAGTATAACGTAGGTGGCGGTCGGCAGATTAGGGGTTAAAAAATTTTAATTGAGTGGCGGCGATGTGGGGGGAGCTCGGTTTAGGGGTACATAGGTAGTTTATGGGTGTTAGTGTACTTTAGGGTACAGTAGTTAAGAGCTTTATGAACCGGCGTTAGCCCAGAAAGCTCTTAACTACTGCTATTTTCTTGCGGCTGGAGTTTTGTCGTTAGAGCTCTTACGCTCACTTCAGAAACGACTCTAAATACCGGCGTTAGGAAGATCCCATTGAAAAGATAGGATACGCAATTGACGTAAGGGGATCTGCGGTATGGAAAAGTCGCGGCTGAAAAGTGAGCGTTAGACCCTTTAATCACTGACTCCAAATACCAGCGGGCGGCCAAAACCAGCGTTAGGAGCCTCTAACGCTGGTTTTCACGGCTAACGCCAAACTCCAAATCTAGGCCTAAGATAGCTACAATATAAATAATAATTATATTCTAGCTATCTTAGGATTTATATTTATTTTACAGGTAACTTTGTATTTATTTTAGCTAGTTAGAATAGTTATTAAATAGTTATTAACTATTTAATAACTACCTAGCTAAAAGAAATACAAAATTACCTGTAAAATAAATCCTAACCTAAGTAACAATTAAACCTAATACTACACTATCATTAAATTAATTAAATAAACTACCTACAAATAACTACAATTAAATACAATTACATAAACTAACTAAAGTACAAAAAATAAAAAAAGCTAAGTTACAAAAAATAAAAAAATAAGTTACAAACATGTTAAAAATATTACAACAATTTTAAGCTACTTACACCTAATCTAAGCCCCCTAATAAAATAACAAACCCCCCCAAAATAAAAAAATGCCCTACCCTATTCTAAATTAAATAAAGTTCAAAGCTCTTTTACCTTACCAGCCCTTAAAAGGGCCATTTGTGGGGGCATGCCCCAAAGAAAACAGCTCTTTTGCCTGTAAAAGAAAAATACAACCCCCCCCCAACATTAAAACCCACCACCCACATACCCCTAATCTAACCCAAACCCCCCTTACAAAAACCTAACACTAATCCCCTGAAGATCATCCTACCTTTAGTCGTCTTCACTCAGCCGAGCCACCGATGGAACTGAAGTGGACATCCGGAGCGGAAGAAGTTAATCCTCCAAGCGGCGCTGAAGAAATCTTCCATCCGATTAAGTCATCATCCAGGCGGCGCTGAAGAAAAGTCTTCGATCCGGCCGATGTCATCTTCAAAGAAGCGCTGAAGAGGTCTTCTATCCGGGCGAAGTCATCTTCCAAGCCGGGTCTTGAATCTTCCTTCTGCCGACGCGGAACCTCCTTCTTCACCGACGGACTACGACGAATGAAGGCTCCTTTAAGGGATGTCATCCAAGATGGCGTCCCCTCAATTCCGATTGGCTGATAGGATTCTATCAGCCAATCGGAATTAAGGTAGGAAAATTCTGATTGGCTGATGGAATCAGCCAATCAGATTGAGCTTGCATTCTAGTGGCTGATCGGAACAGCCAATAGAATGCAAGCTTAATCTGATTGGCTGATTCCATCAGCCAATCAGATTTTTCCTACCTTAATTCCAATTGGCTGATAGAATCCTATCAGCCAATCGGAATTGAGGGGACGCCATCTTGGATGACGTCCCTTAAAGGAGCCTTCATTCGTCGTAGTCCGTCGGTGAAGAAGGAGGTTCCGCGTCGGCGGAAGGAAGATTCAAGACCCGGGTTGGAAGATGACTTCGCCCGGATAGAAGACCTCTTCAGCGCCTCTTTGAAGATGACATCGGCCGGATCGAAGACTTTTCTTCAGCGCCGGCTGGATGATGACTTCATCGGAGGATTAACTTCTTCCGCTCTGGATGTCCACTTCGGTTCCATCGCTGCTCCGCTGAGTGAAGACAAGGTAGGATGATCTTCAGGGGATTAGAGTTAGGTTTTTGTAAGGGGGGTTTGGGTTAGATTAGGGGTATGTGGGTGGTGGGTTTTAATGTTGGGGGGGTTGTATTTTTCTTTTACAGGCAAAAGAGCTGTTTTCTTTGGGGCATGCCCCCACAAATGGCCCTTTTAAGGGCTGGTAAGGTAAAAGAGCTTTGAACTTTATTTAATTTAGATTAGGGTAGGGCATTTTTTTATTTTGGGGGGGTTTGTTATTTTATTAGGGGGCTTAGATTAGGTGTAAGTAGCTTAAAATTGTTGTAATATGTTTTTACATGTTTGTAACTTATTTTTTTATTTTTTGTAACTTAGCTTTTTTTATTTTTTGTACTTTAGTTAGTTTATGTAATTGTATTTAATTGTAGTTATATGTAGGTAGTTTATTTAATTAATTTAATGATAGTGTAGTGTTAGGTTTAATTGTAACTTAGGTTAGGATTTATTTTACAGGTAATTTTGTATTTCTTTTAGCTAGGTAGTTATTAAATAGTTAATAACTATTTAATAACTATTCTAACTAGCTAAAATAAATACAAAGTTACCTGTAAAATAAATATAAATCCTAAGATAGCTACAATATAATTATTAATTATATTGTAGCTATCTTAGTGTTTATTTTACAGGTAAGTATTTATTTTTAAATAGGAATAATTTATTAAAGTATAGTGTAGTGTTAGGTGTAATTGTAACTTAGGTTAGGATTTATTTTACAGGTAAATTTCAGTTTATTTTAGCTAGGTAAGCTATTAAATAGTTAATAACTATTTAATAGCTATTGTACCTAGTTAAAATAAATTGAAAGGTACCTGTAAAATAAAAATAAATCCTAAGATAGCTAGAATATAATTATTATTTATATTGTAGCTATATTAGGGTTTATTTCATAGGTAAGTATTTAGTTTTAAATAGGATTAACTTAGTTAATAAGATAAATATTATTTAGATTTATTTAATTAATATTTAAGTTAGGGGGGCGTTAGGGTTAGACTTAGGTTTAGGGTTTAATAATTTTATTACAGTGGCGGCGGCGTAGTGGGGGGCAGGATAGGGGTTAATAAATTTATTATAGGGGGCGACGGTGTAGGGGAGGCAGATTAGGGGTTAATACATTTATTATAGGTGATGACGGTGTAGGGGGGGCAGGATAGGGGTTAATAGGTTTAATATAGGTTGCGGCGGGTTCAGGGAGCGGCGGTTTAGGGGTTAAACTATTTATTTAGTTGCGGAGAGGTGCGGGATCAGCAGGATAGGGGTTAATAACTTTATAATAGAGGGCGACGGTGTAGGGGGGGCAGGATAGGTGTTACTAGGTATACTGTAGGTGGCAGCGGTGTCCGGGAGCGGCGGTTTAGGGGTTAATACATTTATAAGAGTTGCGGCGGGGTCTAGGAGTGGCGGTTTAGGGGTTAATACATTTATCAGAGTTGCGGCAGGGTCTAGGAGCGGCGGTTTAGAGGTTAGTAACTTTATTTAGTTGCGGGGGGCTCCGGGGGCGCCGGTATAGGGATAGAACAGTGTAGTTTAGTGTGAGTGCTTAGTGACAGGCTAGCAATAAAGCTGGGAAAAAGCCGAAGAGCAGCGAGATCGGATGAGTGATAACTCTCACAGTCCGCTGCTCATCGCCCAGCGGCTTTTTGACAGCTTTATTTGATAACTTAGGCGTATTTTTTCAGGTCCACGGCGGCGAAGGTAGGCGAGCTTAGGCGGGCGCATTGGGCCGGCGAAGCCAGAAAAGTAGACGGCTTGATAACTACCCCCCTTTGGCCTCTATTTATCAAAGGTCTTGCAGGCCTGATCCGACAGTGTGGATCAGGTCCGCAAGACCTCGCTAAATGCGGAGAGCATACGCTCTCCGCATTTAACATTGCACCAGCAGCTCACAAGGGCTGCTGGTGCAACGCCGCCCCCTGCTGACTAGCGGCCAATCGGTCACCAGCAGGAAGGTGTCAATCAACCCGATCTTACTAGATCGGGTTGATTTCTTTTGATTCCTGTCCGCCTGCTCAGAGCAGGCGGACAGGGTTATGGAGCAGCAGTCTTTAGACCGCTGCTTCATAACTTGTGTTTCTGGCGAGTCTTCAGACTCGCCAGAAACATGGCCCTTCAAGCTCCGTACGGAGCTTGATAAATATGGGCCTATAAGTCTCTGGATCATGAAGCCATTTGGTAATCATGGTACAGTAATTTATTACATGATGTTTATGTCTCTGTTCTGTGTACATATGTGTAAACTGTGTACATATATGTAAATAAAGATTTAATCATTTCAGGTTTGTCCTAACCATAAAAAAAAAAGTACCCCAGCACCATTAACCCATAAACTCTCAGAACCCCAACACCATTAACTCTCAAACTATTTAACCCCCTAACACTATATTCCCACATAACTTAACCACTACACCTCTAGATCCTCCATCTTCTAACTCTAAGAGCCCCAATTTATATTAACCATTCTACCTGGAGCAAGTGGATGGTAAGTGACTGGGTTTTTACCACAGTTTTTTTTTTTTTTTTTACATTTTCAGTATATTTTTTCTGTAACCTATTTTAGATTAGGTGAACTTTGGTTAAGGTTGTGTAGTGGTTATGGGTTTTAATAGTATAGAAGTCAACGGCTTGTGGTATTATCTATTGAAAGGGCCATTCTAGTCGAAAAATTACATGCTCTAATTTGAGCATGCGAATTTAAGACTAGCAGCCATGCACCTCTAGGTGATATTTGTGTTGGAGTATCTGACAATTTAGGGGTAAATCGTGGTGGGGTAGAGATAGTTTAGAGGGTAATTTAGCTGGGGATAATGTATGCGCAGAGAGTTAATAAACGAGTAGATGTTTTCACTTCACTTTTTTTTTGCCATGTCATTAATACTTGACAATTTTTTATTATTTTTACTTATAATATGAATTCAAAAATGTTGTTCAATATTGCTTCTATCTTTGCACTTCATTTGTAATCAAGACCATATATCTAATAACTTATATAGTAACACAAGGCATATTGAAATTCCAGGCTTAGTTTGTAATCACAGAGGGCAAGATTACAAGTCACATGGTATGAGTTTTCCATGCGCGATATGGTTTTTTCGCAATCAATTTTCATTGTGCAGATATTCCGAGAGAAATCACTACTGCGCGTGCGCATTTGCCTTTTACGCAACAATCCTTTCCGCGCTTAAAGAGCTGTAGTTAACAGTTTTCCGCAACTTCAAAAATACATTACAAAGTAGTTACAATTATATTAACACTGTCTAATAAAAATTATTTAAAAAATATATTGCACACAAAAGTTATAAGGGCTCAAAGATAGGAGATCTCGGGTGTTAGAAAAAAAAAGCAGACAAAGGGATATTACATTGACATACATACACATACATAGAGAAACATGAATTTCTATGTATAGAGATATGTTTAACTAGGGATATAATGAAAATATTTTACAATACAATCATAAGATTGTAATGTAAAATATTTTCATTATATCCCTAGTTAAACATATCTCTATGCATAAGCACATTAAACAATATCTCAGATGGATTTTAAGAGATTTTCCCAAATAGATCTCAAGATATCTAGACATACGACAGAATGCGTCATGGGCTTTGCGCAACATAGTTTTTTTTAAAATATATTTGTCTTCTCCATTGACTTCTATGGGGGGATACGTGAACGTGCACGCGATCAGGCTTTATGGATTACGCGGGTCACCTCGTGTGCAAAATAATTTATTTTGCAACTTGTAATACCTGCATAACCCCAAATGCGAAAAAACCATAACGCGCACATTGTTTTCGCAACTGTGAAAAACAGATTTGCTGCGCGACTTTTAATCTTGCCTAGAGATAATGAGAAATACAACAGTGATGTGTCTAGTGTTGCTCAGAAAATGTAAGGAAATCCACCAAAATAGATAATAATAGAGATGAGCCAGGGTAAATAATGTTTTATGCAGGTAGTGAAAGAAGCATTACTGTAGCAGGAGGTCTTTTCAACACATACTAAGAAATAGGTTACCTGAGAAATGCTGGCTGTGGAGTAACTAGATTGACATCAATGATCCCTAAGCTTTTATTCACACTGCCTGCAATCTCATAGAGGCTGAGAATGGCAAAAGACTATGATTCACTCCCTTCTTCTGTATGTCGTCTCAAAGAAATAGCCACAGAAGTAGTTGATAGACCTCCACCAGCCCTACCTGTTTTATGGTTATGTATTTGTTTTAGTTTGTTTAGTACCATATTCAAATAATGTCATTTATTTGCACAAATAAAGTAATAACAAAAACATTCTATTATGTAGGGTACCTTGAATGAATGAATGAATGAATGAATGAATAGGTGTAAAAAATAATTTATAATACAGAACTCTAAAAAAGCTATTTTAAAAAATGTATTTATACTCCATACTTTTGGTGGATTGGATTGTTGTCCACAGCCTCAGAGGAGGCGTACGAGTTAAGGAGCAGCGGTCTTAAGACCGCTGCTTCTTAACTCCTGTTTCTGGCAAGCCTGAAGGCTTGCCCAGAAACAAGGACATTCAGGGCCATTTGGCCGTTAATAAATTGGCCCCTATGTGTTTAGCTCCCACAAAGGCTTTAAACACATAGGCCTAGATTTGGAGTTTGGCGGTAGCCGTGAAAACCAGCGTTAGAGGCTCCTAACGCTGGTTTTAGGCTACCTCCGGTATTTGGAGTCAGTGAAAAAAGGGTCTAACGCTCACTTTTCAGCCGCGACTTTTCCATACCGCAGATCCCCTTACGTCAATTGCGTATCCTATCTTTTCAATGGGATTTTTCTAACTCCGGTATTTAAAGTCGTGTCTGAAGTGAGCGTTAGAATTCTAACGACAAAACTCCAGCCGCTTTCTGGGCTAACGCCGGTTCACAAAGCTCTTAACTACTGTACTCTAAAGTACACTAACACCCATAAACTACCTATGTACCCCTAAACCGAGGTCCCCCCACATCGCCGCCACTCGATTAAATTTTTTTAACCCCTAATCTGCCGACCGCCACCTACGTTATACTTATGTACCCCTAATCTGCTGCCCCTAACACCGCCGACCCCTATATTATATTTATTAACCCCTAAATCTGCCGACCGCAAAGCGCCGCCACCTACATTATAGCTATGTACCCCTAATCTGCTGCCCCTAACACCGCCGACCCCTATATTATATTTATTAACCCCTAATCTGCCCCCCTCAATGTCTCCTCCACCTGCCTACACTTATTAACCCCTAATCTGCCGAGCGGATCTCACCGCTACTATAATAAAGTTATTAACCCCTAATCCGCCTCACTCCCGCCTCAATAACCCTATAATAAATAGTATTAACCCCTAATCTGCCCTCCCTAACATCGCCGACACCTAACTTCAATTATTAACCCCTAATCTGCCGACCGAATCTCGCCGCTATTCTATATTTATATTATAGCTATTTTCGGATTTATATTTATTTTACAGGTAACTTTGTATTTATTTTAACCAGGTACAATAGCTATTAAATAGTTAAGAACTATTTAATAGCTAAAATAGTTAAAATAATTACAAAATTATCTGTAAAATAAATCCTAACCTAAGTTACAATTAAACCTAACACTACACTATCAATACATTAATTAAATACAATACCTACAAATAACTACAATGAAATAAACTAACTAAAGTACAAAAAATAAAAAAGAACTAAGTTACAAAAAATAAAAAAATAAAAAAATATTTACAAACATAAGAAAAATATTACAACAATTTTAAACTAATTACACCTACTCTAAGCCCCCTAATAAAATAACAAAGACCCCCAAAATAAAAAAATGCCCTACCCTATTCTAGATTACTAAAGTTCAAAGCTCTTTTACCTTACCAGCCCTGAACAGGGCCCTTTGCGGGGCTTGCCTGTAAAAAAAAAAATACAATACCCCCCTCCCCCAACATTACAACCCACCACCCACATACCCCTAATCTAACCCAAACCCCCCTTAAATAAACCTAACACTAAGCCCCTGAAGATCTTCCTACCTTATCTTCACCTCACCGGGTATCCCCGACCGGTCCTGGCTCCAAAATCTTCATCTAAGCCCAAGCGGGGGCTAGACATCCATCATCCGACGGCTGAAGAAGTCCAGAAGAGGCTCCAAAGTCTTCATCCTATCCGGGAAGAAGAGTAGATCCGGAACGGCAACCATCATCTTCCAAGCGGCATCTTCTATCTTCATCCGATGAGGACCGGCTCCATCTTGAAGACCTCCACCGCGGACCCATCTTCTTCAACCGACGACTAGACGACGAATGACGGTTCCTTTAAATGACGTCATCCAAGATGGCGTCCCTCGAATTCCGATTGGCTGATAGGATTCTATCAGCCAATCGGAATTAAGGTAGGAATATTCTGATTGGCTGATGGAATCAGCCAATCAGAATCAAGTTCAATCCGATTGGCTGATCCAATCAGCCAATCGGATTGAACTTGATTCTGTTTGGCTGATTCCATCAGCCAATCAGAATATTCCTACCTTAATTCCGATTGGCTGATAGAATCCTATCAGCCAATCGGAATTCGAGGGACGCCATCTTGGATGACGTCATTTAAAGGAACCGTCATTCGTCGTTCAGTCGTCGGCCAGGATGGATGTTCCGCGTCGGAGGTCTTCAGGATGCTGCCGCTCCGCTCCGGATGGATGACGATAGAAGATCCCGCTTGGATGAAGACTTCAATCAGATGGAAGACCTCTTCTGCCCCGCTTGGATGAAGACTTCTACCAGATGGAGGACCTCTTCTTGCTCCGCTTAGATGAAGAATTTGGCTCGGCTGGGTGAAGACGACTCAAGGTAGGGAGATCTTCAGGGGCTTAGTGTTAGGTTTATTTAAGGGGGGTTTGGGTTAGATTAGGGGTATGTGGGTGGTGGGTTGTAATGTTGGGGGGGGTATTGTATGTTTTTTTTTACAGGCAAAAGAGCTGAACTTCTTGGGGCATGCCCCGCAAAGGGCCCTGTTCAGGGCTGGTAAGGTAAAAGAGCTTTCAACTTTAGTAATTTAGAATAGGGTAGGGCATTTTTTTATTTTGGGGGGCTTTGTTATTTTATTAGGGGGCTTAGAGTAGGTGTAATTAGTTTAAAATTGTTGTAATATATTTCTAATGTTTGTAAATATTTTTTTATTTTTTGTAACTTATTTCTTTTTTATTTTTTGTACTTTAGTTAGTTTATTTCATTGTATTTATTTGTAGGAATTGTATTTAATTAATTTATTGATAGTGTAGTGTTAGGTTTAATTGTAGATAATTATAGGTATTTTATTTAATTAATTTATTGATAGTGTAGTGTTAGGTTTAATTGTAACTTAGGTTAGGATTTATTTTACAGGTGAATTTGTAATTATTTTAACTATTTTAGCTATTAAATATTTCTTAACTATTTAATAGCTATTGTACCTGGTTAAAATAAATACAAAGTTACCTGTAAAATAAATATTAATCCTAAAATAGCTATAATATCATTATAATTTATATTGTAGCTATATTAGGATTTATTTTACAGGTAAGTATTTAGCTTTAAATAGGAATAATTTATTTAATAATAGTTAATTAATTTCGTTAGATTTAAATTATATTTAACTTAGGGGGGTGTTAGTGTTAGGGTTAGACTTAGCTTTAGGGGTTAATACATTTATTAGAATAGCGGTGAGTTCCAGTCGGCAGATTAGGGGTTAATGTTTGAAGTTAGGTGTCGGCGATGTTAGGGAGGGCAGATTAGGGGTTAATACTATTTATTATAGGGTTAGTGAGGCGGATTAGGGGTTAATAACTTTATAATAATAGCGGTGGGGTCCGCTCGGCAGATTAGGGGTTAATAAGTGTAGGCAGGTGGAGGCGACGTTGTGGGGGGCAGATTAGGGGTTAATAAATATAATATAGGGGTCGGCGGTGTTAGGGGCAGCAGATTAGGGGTACATAGGGATAATGTAAGTAGCGGCGGTTTACGGAGCGGCAGATTAGGGGTTAATAATAATATGCAGGGGTCAGCGATAGCGGGGGCAGCAGATTAGGGGTTAATAAGTGTAAGGTTAGGGGTGTTTAGACTTGGGGTACATGTTAGAGTGTTAGGTGCAGACGTAGGAAGTGTTTCCCCATAGCAAACAATGGGGCTGCGTTAGGAGCTGAACGCGGCTTTTTTGCAGGTGTTAGGTTTTTTTTCAGCTCAAACAGCCCCATTGTTTCCTATGGGGGAATCGTGCACGAGCACGTTTTTGAGGCTGGCCGCGTCCGTAAGCAACTCTGGTATCGAGAGTTGCATTTGCGTTAAATATGCTCTACGCTCCTTTTTTGGAGCCTAACGCTGACATTATATGGACTCTCAATACCAGAGTTATTTTAAAGGAGCGGCCAGAAAAAAGCCAGCGTTAGCTACGTGGGTCGTTACCGACAAAACTCTAAATCTAGCCGATAGTAAATATACATCTTTGGATTTGCAACTAGTGATGCTGAGTGGATCAGAAACAGTTTCTTTTATGGGATAGTCGTGCTTAGCAGGTCCCGAACAGTAATTCTACTATTGGTTTTATCCCCTTCAATACCGGGAAAACTTGCTCAAAAGTACTGGAGAATGTTTAGCATTTTTACTATCACTCCATTTAAATAGAAATAAAGCCTTTCGGCTAGATTACGAGTTTTGTGGTAAGATGAAAAAGCAGAGTTAACAGGTCCTAACGCTGCTTTTTCACTACTGCTGCTATTATGAGTCTTGCAGGTTTGTTTAGGGGCACCGCACACTTTTTTAGCCTTACTGCAAACCGACTTACGTAAACTTCGTAAAGTCTTTTTTCTATGGGACTTCCATAGCGCCGGTATTACGAGCGGTACACCCTCTACCTCCAAGATTCCTAACACATTCTAAAGTCAGTAGTTATGAGTAGTTATGAGCCAATCAGAATTAAGGTAGAAAAAATATTGGCTGTTCCAATCAGCCAATGGAATGCGATCTAATCAGCCAATAGGATTGTTTCTACATTAATTCCGATTGGCTGATAGAATTCTATCAGCCAATCTGAATCTAAGGGATGCCATTTTGGATGATGTCACTTAAAGAGATATTTATTCAGCAAGAAGACGTTGTTTGAAGAGGATGCTCCGCGTTGGATGTCTTGAAGATGGACCCGCTCTGCGCCAGAAGGATGAAGATAGAAGATGCCATCTGAATGAAGACTACTGCCCGTCTGGAGGACCACTTCTGCCCATCTGGAGGACCACTTCTGCCCGTCTGGAGGACCACTTCTGCCGGCTTCGTTGAGGACATCTTGCCGCTTGGATGAAGACTTCTCCCGGTAAGTGAATCTTCAGGGGTTAGTGTTAGGATTTTTTTAAGGGTGTATTGGGTGGGTTTATTTTTTAGGTTAGGGCTTTGGGCCTGCAATAGAGCTAAATGCCCTTTTAAGGGCAATGCCCATCCAAATGCCCTTTTTAGGGCAATGGGGAGCTTAGGTTTTTTAGTTAGTATTTTATTTGGGGGGTTGGTTGTGTGGGTGGTGGGTTTTACTGTTGGGGGGGTTGTTTGTAATTTTTTTTACAGGAAAAAGAGCTGATTTCTTTGGGGCAATGGTAGTTTAGTTTAGGCTACAGGGTTTTTTTATTTTGGGGGGACTTTTTTATTTTGATAGGGCTATTAGATTAGGTGTAATTAGTTTTAAGATCTGTAATTTGTTTTTTATTTTCTGTAATTTAGTGGGGGGTTTTGTGATTTAGCTAATTTAATTTAATTTATTTCATTGTATTTAATGTAGGGAATTAATTTAATTGTAGTATAGTGTTAGGTGTTAGTGTAACTTAGGTAAGGTTTTATTTTACAGGTAAATTTGTATTTATTTTAGCTAGGTAGTTATTAAATAGTTAATAACTATTTAATAACTATTCTACCTAGTTAAAATAAATACAAACTTGTCTGTAAAATAAAAATAAACCCTAAGCTAGATACAATGTAACTATTAGTTATATTGTAGCTAGCTTTGGGTTTATTTTATAGGTAAGTATTTAGTTTTAAATAGGAATAATGTAGTTAATGATAGTAATTTTATTTTGATTTATTTAAATTATATTTCAATTAGGGGGTGTTAGGGTTAGGGTTAGACTTAGGTTTAGGGGTTAATAAATTTACAATAGTGGCGGCGAGACGTTTGGGGCGGCAGATTAGGGGTTAATAAGTGTAGGTAGGTTGCGACGACATTGGGGGCAGCAGATTAGGGGGTTAATAAAAATAATGTAAGTGTCGGCTATGTTGAGGGCAGCAGATTAGGGGTTCATAAGTATAATGTAGGTGGCGGTGATGTCTGGAGCAGCAGATTAAGGGTTAATAAGTATAATGTCGGTGTCGGCGATGTCGGGGGGGGCAGATTAGGGGTTAATAAGTGTAAGATTAGGGGTGTTTAGATTCGGGGTTCATGTTAGGGTGTTAGGTGTAAACTTTAGTATCCCCATAGGAATCAATGTGGCTGCGTTACTGAGTTTTACGCTGCTTTTTGGCAGGTGTTAGACTTTTTCTCAGCCGGCTTTCCCCATTGTTGTCTATGAGGAAATCGTGCATGAGCACGTAAGACTGTCAGGGTGCCAGGAATCAGACTGAGACGAGAAGTGCAAACATAATTACACCTTTATTAATAGCAAAAAATAATAAAAAGTCCACAAGTCAAATAACAAGCCAGGAGTCAAAACCAGAGCTGGTAGTCAGACGAGCCGAGTCAGGAGCCAAAGCGAATAGTCAGACGAGCCGGAATCAGGAACAAGGAAAACAGCAGAGTCAGGAACAAGCCAGGGATCAGGAAGGATGTCAGGCAGCCAGGTAATACACAGGAACTCTCACAAACAGGTCTGAGACAACGCAAAGGCAAAGCATACTGAACAGAGGCCCTTTAAATAATAAGTGATGACATCACAATTCTGAGACTGCATCCTGTCTCACATGGATGATGCACACCAGTCTGGCCATAAAAGGAAGTGCAGGAAGTGAGCAGCATCCCCCACAATGCACCATAGTCAGGAAGAGAGGGGAGTCTAGTCTACGCTCACTTCTTGCCTTTTAACGCCAGGTTTCTGAAAACCCGTAACACCAGCGCTGTAAGAAAGTGAGCAGTGAGAAAAAACTGCTCGTTAGCACCGCACAGCTCCTAACGCAAAACTCGTAATCTAGCCATTTGTTTTTTTGATTTATCTATGAAATATAGTATATATATATATATATATATATATATATATATATATATATATATATACACACACATATACTATATTTCATAGATAAATAAAAAAAATCAAAGGCTTTATTTCTTTTTATATATAGGTATAATATGAGCTTTCAGTGGATAACAGTTTCAACTAGCTATTTATTCACAGATATATAAAAAAAAAAGTATATAAAATATTATTTATTACAGGCCCCCAAAAAACTGTAGCTTTCTAACTGTAGAAAAAACATCTTAAACATTGTTCATTGGCATCCTCTGATTCAGCTGAGATCACACATCTATATATTTTGTATTATTTTTGATAATTTTCAGGTTTTTATCTGCAGCTAAGAATACAATGTAATAAAATGATGCAATGGTGTAACTCTCACTTGGTATAGCAGAACTGCCCAAAATCTCAAAAATTGACCCTCAAAACTATCGCCTAGATTACGAGTTTTATCGGTAATGGTGTGCGGTGCTAACGAGCAGTTTTCCCTCACCGCTCACCTACAGACAACGCTGGTATTACGGGTTTTTACAAACCCGGCGTTAGCCACAGAAAAGTGAGCGTAGAGCAAAATTTAGCTCCACATCTCACCTCAATACCAGCGCTGCTTACGGTAGTGGTGAGCTGGCAAAACGAGCTTGTGCACGATTTCCCCATAGGAATCAATGGGGGAGAGCCGACTGAAAAAAAAGACCTGCAAAAAAGCAGCGTAAAGCTCCTAACGCAGCCCCATTGATTCCTATGGGGAAACACTTTTTATGTCTACACCTAACACCCTAACATGAACCCCGAACACCTAACACCCTAACACCCCTAATCTTACACTTATTAACCCCTAATCTGCCGCCCCTGACATCGCGACACCTGCATTATATTATTAACCTCAAATCTGCCGCTCCCGACACCGCTGCCACCTACATTATACTTATTAACCCCTAATCTGCTGCCCCCAACATCGCTGACACCTACATTATATTTATTAACCCCTAATCTGCCACCCCCAATGTCGCTGCAACCTACCTACACTTATTAACCCCTAATCTACCGCCGCCAACGTCGCCACCACTATATTAAATTTATTAACCCCTAAATCTAAGTCTAACCCTAACCCTAACACCCCCCTAACTTAAATATAAATTAAATTAATCTAAATAAAATAACTACAATTAACTAAATAATTCCTATTTAAAACTAAATACTTACCTATAAAATAAACCCTAAGCTAGCTACAATATAACTAATGGTTACATTGTAGCTATCTTAGGGTTTATTTTTATTTTACAGGCAACTTTGTATTTATTTTAACTAGGTAGAATAGTTATTAAATAGTTATTAACTATTTAATAGCTACCTAGTTCAAATAAAGACAAATTTACCTGTAAAATAAAACCTAACCTAAGTTACAATTACATCTAACACTACACTATAATTAAATTAATTCCCTAAATTAACTACAATTAAATACAATTATCTAAAGTATGAAAGAAAAAAACACACTAAATTACAGAAAATAATAAAATAATTACAATTTTTTTTAAACTAATTACACCTAATCTAATCCCCCTAATAAAATAAAAAAGCCCCCCAAAATAATAAAAAGCCCTACCCTATACTAAATTACAAATAGCCCTTAAAAGGCCTTTTTACGGGGCATTGCCCCAAAGTAATCAGCTCTTTTACCTGTAAAAAAAAAGTACAATACCCCCCAACATTAAACCCACCACCCACACACCCAACCCTACTCTAAAACCCACCCAATACCCACTTAATATAACCTAACACTAACCCCTTGAAGATCACCCTACCTTGAGAAGTCTTCACCCAACTGGGCCTAAATCCTCAACGAAGCCGGGCGAAGTGGTCCTCCAGACGGGCAGAAGTCTTCATCCAAGCTGAGAAGAAGAGGTCCTCCAGACAGGCAGAAGTCTTCATCCAGGCGGCATCTTCTATCTTCATCAATCCGGCGCGGAGTGGCTCCATCTTCAAGACATCCGACGCAGAGCAACCTCTTCAAACGACGTCCAACTGAAGAATGAAGGTTCCTTTAAATGACGTCATCCAAGATGGCGGCCCTTCAATTCTGATTGGCTGATATAATTCTATCAGCCCATAAAACTCTTAAAGGGACACTGTACCCAAATTTTTTCTTTCATGATTCAGATAGAGCATGCAATTTTAAGCAACTTTCTAATTTACTCTTATGATCAAATTTTATTCATTCTCTTGGTATCTTTATTTTAAAGGCAAGAATTTAAGTTTAGATGCAGGCCCATTTTTGTGAACAACCTGGCTTGTCCTTGCTGATTGGACAGCACCAATAAACAAGTGCTGTCCATGGTTCTGAACCACAAATTGGCTGGCTCCTTAGCTTAGATGCCTTCTTTTTCAAATAAAGAAAGCAAGAGAATGAAGAAAAATTGATAATAGGAGTAAATTAGAAAGTTGCTTAAAATTGCTTGCTCTATATGAATCACAAAAGAAAAAATTTGGGTTCAGTGTCCCTTTAACTACTGACTTTTAAATCCGGAACCAGGCTTGACAGGAGAGGGTCTACCGCTCACTTTTTGGAAGACTCGTAATACCGGCGTTATGCAAGTCCCATTGAAAATATAGGATATGCAATCTGGCCAAAAAAGTGAGCGGTGAGCCTGTCATTTCAAGACTCGTAATACCAGCGGGCTTTAAAAAGCAGCGTTGGGACCTCTCAACGCTGCTTTTTAAGGCTAACGCAAGACTCGTAATCTAGCCGTATGTATATTTATAAAGAAGACAACCCATTTTTTCATATTTCATGTGACCAGTTTGCAGTCAGATGTGTACCAAATGCAAACATTTTAAAAAAATATTAACTTTTTTACAATGTTTGAGTTTGTCACTGAAATTATTTGCACATAACTTGTGCAGTCATAAGACAAATGCTTGCAAACGCTTCTCTAGGATCCCCTGTGGGTTTAGCATTACTTTTGGTTAACAGAAAGCCCCTAATTGCACCTGCACACCACACTTCTTTTTTAGACATGTTATTAGGGATGACATAATAATCATTCAAAATGTGTGCTGCCATAAGCCATATATTTCTAAAGCTTCTGTGGAATCCCTTTTGTTTAAAAATAGTAGACATGTATGGGTTTGTCATTGGTTTTGGTAATTAAAAAGCTGTTATTCAAAACTCTGAAAGGGGATTTTTAGATATGTTCAAGCAATGGTTAATGGTTTATTTGCTATTGCCCAAAAAAACTTTATATATTTTAAGAATATACCTATTTTGGTATATTTCATGCTAGCAGCTGGCAGTCAGATACTATCTAACTGCATGCCAGGAGCTTTGTCACCCGATATCTTCCTGCTGATTGTGGAAGAGGTTGCATTCTCCAGTGCTTTCATTTCTTCTTGCTGATTGTTTCTATGCAGAAACATCATCTCTTGTGCCACTCACATCCTCCCATGTGCTGCCTGGAACCTCCTGCTCAACCCACCCCTGCTCAAATCCTCCCATGTGCTGCCTAAATCCCCCACCCTGTCACATCCTTCTGTTTGCTTCCCGGACTTATCATGTCCTCCAGAGTGTCACATCCTCCCATGTGCTGCTTAAACCCCACAGCTCTTGTCACATCCTCCCGTGTGCTGCTTGGACCCTTCTCTCTCACCTCCCACCATGACTGCACTATAGAGAACTTGCATGAGTGGTCACAACATTCTCTTTATTCATGGGTCAATGACCCCAGGTGAGGGGTCTAGTCTGAGCTCCTCACAGCAATTATCTATCTAAAAAACCGAGATGGTGCTGCAGAGGTATAAAATGAGAACTGACAGAAGATAATCATGCTGGGATAATATTGAATATTGCATAGAATACAGCTTCACACTTGTAGATTAACAGCATCTAGCAAATATAAAAAGGCGCCTCATGCTTGTACCAGTCACCAAATAGACAAATGAGATAGAAAATGTCAAACACAGGGTACTCACATTTCCATAGAGCACCCTAATGTGCTAGTAGATGTAGGCTGGCATTATAAAGGTGTGTTAGCTCACCTCTTCCCGACAGCTGCACATAGTCCAGGGACAGTTCAAACACACTCACAATGATGAACTAAACAGTAGGCCCAAAACATATGTGCACCTGGCAATTAGGGCTTGTAAACACTGTTTGTAGTTTAAAAACTGATTGCCTATGCCTGTGTTCAGTCTTTAGGAGATCCGCTAGGGAAGAAAACATACTCCCATTAGTTTTAATAACACATGGTGAATTAGACTCTCCATTAGGTGTGTTCTGGGTTGATCTCCTAGAGGTTCTCTCTAATATTGAAAACATATTACCCCTATTACCTCAAAAAGGGCTGCAAACTATAATTCAACAAGAACTATAAAAATGGCTCTAAAGAGGGTGCTTAACGATAGAATACATAAAACATACAAGGTGAAACAAAGTATATACAGATAATGATACACAACAATAAGCCTAGTCACAGGATATACTGAACTCCCATATATTGTCAGTTCATCAGGGGTTAAAGTTCCTGAACTTTCATATATTGTCAGTTCATCAGGGGTTACATTTCCTGTAGCGATCAGGATCACAGTGCCTGCATTCCTCTTCACACAAATGTAGTGGTATAAAACAACAGCATCTAGCAAAATATAGGAGAGGCGCCTCATATGTGTATCAGTCACCAAATAGACACATCAGATAAAAAATGTCAAACACAGGGTACTCACATTTCCATAGAGCACCCTTATGTGCTATTAAACACAGGATGGCAGTATAAAGGTGTGTCAGCTCACCTATTCCCAACAGCTGCATGTAGTCCAGGGACAGCTCAAACACACAGTGATGAATCAAACAGTAGGCCCAACACATATGTGCACCTGGCAATTAGGGCTTGTAAACACTGTTTGCAGTTTAAAAACTGATTTATTAACCATATAAAATTCAAACAATAAAGTGTTAAAAACTGGTGTGTATACAAAGTCTATAGCCCGAGATATGCAACGCATTTCTCAGCAGTTACACTGTTTCCTCATGCATAACAAACCCCATACTGATGCACTTATTTAAATGCTATCCTAGCCAATCAGATTCTGAGAGCACAGGTGTAATGAACATGTCATCTAATCACCAACAGTCTTTAGCTGTTGTGTCAAACAGTCAGTTTCAAAACAGTGTTAGATCTAAAATATGTCTACATTATATAATGCAATCAATCAATCCTAACGGATTAATCCTTGTATACAAAGTTATTTCACAGATAAAATCATATGTACATATATCCTATTGGAATAGCGATAAAAACAGTGTATGATGAAACAGAATAAAATAAATAACTGACACATCACATATAATAATAGATACTAAGTTAAGTAAGGTCATTAGGTCAGAGCAGGACGAACTCTCTTTACAAAGGGATTTGCTAAAATTAGAACTATGGGCAAGTGAATGGAAAATGAGATTTAATACGGAAAAATGTAAGGTTCTACATTTTGGAAGTAAAAATAAGCAGGCTACATATTTTTTAAATGGGACAAGACTTAGCCAAACACAGGAGGAAAGGGATTTGGGAGTAGTAATAGATAACAAGCTAAAGATGAGTGCACAATGCAGGGCAGCGGCTTCAAAGGCTAATAAGATACTAGCATGTATTAAAAGAGGCATTGATTCAAGGGAGGAAAGCATAATTCTGTCATTATATAAAGCCCTGGTAAGACCTCACCTTGAGTTTGGAGTGCAGTTCTGGGGACCGATTGCTAAAAAAGATATTGCAGAACTAGAAAAAGTTCAGAGAAGGGCCACAAAGCTAATAAGGGGATTGGAGAAATTAACCTATGAGGAGAGGCTAGCCAAACTGGGTCTGTTCTCTTTAGAAAAAAGGCACTTGAGAGGTTACATGATTACTTTATATAAATATATTCAAGGCCCATATACAGAGATGGCAGAAGCTCTTTTTATTCCAAGAAAATTGTTTCTGACAAGAGGTCATAATTTAAGGTTGGAGGAAAGGAGATTTAATCTCCTGCAACGGAAACATTTTTTCACTGTAAGAGCAATAAAATTGTGGAACTCATTACCAAAGGAGGTAGTGAATGCCAATACCATAGATACATTTAAAAATAGTCTGGATAAATTTCTGTATATAAACAAAATTCATGGATATGATTGCTAGTATTAAATGGGTCACATTTTAATGGGGTTATTTAAGCTTAACTGGAGCTTTTTGTAAGTATTTTAGATTTGTATAGGTTGAACTCGATGGACTTCAGTCTTTTTTCAACCTTATCTACTATGTTACTATGTTACTATCTCATGTTTTTTTCTTTTTTATAAAATAAACCTAGTTAAAATAAATACAAAGTTGCCTGTAAAATAAATAAAAAAAAACCCTAAGCTAGCTACAATGTAACTATTAGTTATATTGTAGCTAGCTTAGAGTTTATTTTATAGGTAAGTATTTAGTTTTAAATAGGAATTAGTTAGTTAATTGTAGTTATTTTATTTAGATTTATTTAAATTATATTTAAGTTAGGGGGGTTAGGGTTAGACTTAGATTTAGGGGTTAATACATTTAATATAGTTGCGGCGAGTAGTTAGGTGTCGGCGATGTTAGGGATGGCAGATTAGGGGATAATAATATTTAACTAGTGTTTGCGATGCGGGAGTGTGGCGGTTTAGGGGTTAATATATTTTTTATAGTGGCGGCGATGTTCGGCTCGGCAGATTAGGTGTTAAAAATGTATTTTAGTGTTTGTGATGTGGGGGGCCCTCGGTTTAGGGGTTAATAGGTAGTTTATGGGTGTTAGTGTATCATCTAATCACCAACAGTCTTTAGCTGTTGTATCAAACAGTCAGTTTCAAAACAGTGTTAGATCTAAAATATGTCTACATTTTATAATGCAATCAATCAATCCCAACTGATTAATCCTTGTATACAAAGCAATTTCACAGATAAAATCATATGTACATATATCCTATTGGAATAGCGATAAAAACTGTGTATGATGAAACAGAATAAAATAAATAACTGACACATCACATATAATAATAGATAAAAAGTAGATGACACATTCATGCTGACATTAGGAAAGTTAATTTATACAGTGTATAGACAAAATAATACAATGTAAGTTTTTTTAATAATACAATGTAAAAATTCAGTTGAAGCTGTCAGAAGCTGCCAGAAATAACCCACAACCTAAAAAAATTATAAATAATAATAAAAATGAATACTGTGTAGACTTCAAATGAATGATGTACGAAAATGCCTATAAGTGTGTGCACAAACTGCTATTCACAATTCTAATTCTAATACCATATGTGTCTTACCTAAATTATCTATTGATGAAAACTCTATAGAGGTGGATCTCTATACGTGTGTGATGATCTGCTGTAGCAGATATTGTTGCAGTGAAAATATTAAGTTTGTATCTCTTTTCCTGAATATAGTCAAGCAATATGGTCTTGATAACCTGACTAGTCAGTAGTGAGAGTTACTGTTATAGATTTAAGCGCAGAGTCTTAATCTGAATTGTCTTTCCAGATTAGATAATATAAGTGCATCAATAATTAATAAGACAAGTAATGATAAAGAACAGATCAGATGAGATATGATCACACAGGTGATTAATGAGTTAACTTCAGACGAGATATAACTTCTGTTAAATATGTATCCTCTTCACGCACTCACACATACAACCTTAAAATATATACAAGTCCATTCACATATCCTTTCGTCAGGTATTTAGGCAAACTTTGAGATGATGATTTTAGATTCCTGAGGTAAGTAACATAGAATAAGGATAAAATTATATGCAGCGTTTTTGAACAGAGAGAACTTGTACCTGACGACCGGTCCGGTCGGCGTCTTCAGTGTGCGGCTTCCGGATTGCGGTAAGTAGTTCTAGGCTTCGTGATCCAAAAAGCAAGTTAAGTCTGTAAGAACAGACAGGTTGTGAAAGTTGAAAAGTTCGTTACAACTAATGATAAGTGATAACGAAAACCAAGGGGAAAGTAACAGTCCAATAATGAGAATATATTACGAGAGAAAAAGTCAAGTAGCAATATTAACTAGAGAAAACAAAATCACTCTAGTAACAGCAATTTCCAGACAAGGAATGCCTGACCCAAATGTGCTATAAATAGGGAGTTACCTGTTAAAGGCGGGATATACCTTAAAGGTATATCACACACTCCCCCCTTCAAGGTCTCCCCACATCAGCAATGGTTGGTTTCAATGGGTATCGTTTGTGAAAACACTGTATCAAACGCGGTGCATGGATCTAAGATTGTCTTTGCCATGAATTATCCTCAGGTCCAAAACCTCTCCACTTCAGAAGGTATTCCAGATGACGACCACGAATTCTTGAATCCAAAATCCTTTCAATTTCATATTCCTCCTGATCATCTATTTGAATAGCAGGGGGTTTAAGGTTTTCATCCTTATTTGTTGCTTTGTATGGTTTTATTAATGATACATGAAATGTGGGATGTATCTTATAGGAAGGTGGTAATACCAATCTGACAGTAGAAGGATTTACAATTTTGTCTATCACAAAAGGGCCAATAAATTGGTTTGCTAATTTCTTTGAAGGTACATGCACCTTTAGGTTTTTAATCGATAATAAAACTTTGTCACCAATTTTATATAGAGGACTAGGTCTATGATGCATGTCATAATACCGCTTCTGATAATTCTTGGCTTCCGTGAGGTGAGTTTTAACCAACGCTAAACGTTCCTGTAGCTTACTTGAGTAATCTTTGGCAACTGTTGAATTCACCTCAGTATTGGTAATCAATATGTTAGTTGGATGATATCCATAAGTTACATAGAAAGGAGTCATTTTTGTTGATGTTGAAATTGAGTTGTTATATGAAAACTCGGCCATAGGTAAATAATTAATCCAATCATCTTGAAGATGGGATACGTAACACCTTAGATATTGCTCTAATGTTTGGTTTAATTTTTCTGTCATTCCATTGGTTTGTGGGTGAAATGCTGTTGAATACCTGGAGTTTATTTTCAACAACTTACATAAGGATCTCCAGAATGCTGAAGTAAATTGTGTTCCCCTGTCTGTGATAATAGTTGTTGGAAGCCCATGTAACTTTACAATATGGTTTAGAAAAACAATGGCAGTGATGTAAGCGTTAGGTAAGCTTTTCGATGGTATAAAATGTCCCATTTTTGTTAAGTGATCTATTACTACTAATATTGTATTATATCGGTGTGATAAAGGTAAGTCTACAATGAAATCCATTGAAATTGTGGACCAAGGCCTATCAGGAACTGGCAGTGGGTTTAACAATCCAATCGGTCCCCTGTGATCAACTTTATTTCTAGCGCAAGTATCGCATGAGGTAACATATTGTTGGATGTCTTGATCCATTTGTGGCCACCAGAAACTTCTTCTTGTTTTTTCTATTGTTTTTTTGTATACCTGTATGTCCAGATAAGGGTTCGTCGTGAGTGTTTTTTAATATATGGGTTCTCATTACTTCCGGAACATATAACTTGTCTTTGTGATAATAAAGACCTGTTTCTGGGTTTTTAATACAATTCTTAGGATAATCATCCTCTTTCTGTATTACCTTTATTATTTCCTTCTCCAGAGGAGTTAGTACTCCAATGAATCTTTCAGCTGGTATAATTGGAACTATTGCATCATGATGTGATTCTTCTTGTATTCTCGATAGAGCGTCTGCCTTTACGTTCAAGTGACCAGGTTTGTATGTAATTATAAAATTGAATCTGTCCAAAAATAAGGACCATCTTACTTGTCGAGCAGACAAGGTTTTGCTTTTCTTTAAGTATTCTAAATTCTTGTGATCTGTGAACCCTTTGAATGGTTTCTCAGTTCCTTCTAATAAATGCCTCCATTGTTCAAGAGAAGTTTTTATGGCTAATAACTCCTTATCTCCTATGCTATAGTTAATTTCAGCAGGAGAAAATCTTCTGGAGTAGTAACCAACTGGGTTCATCTCTGTCTGTTCCTTATTGTATTGTGAAAGGATGGCTCCAATTCCAGAACTGGAAGCGTCTACTTCAAGTACATATTGAAGATTATTATCTGGTATGTGGAGCAGTGGAGCTTTAGAAAAATTTTCTTTTAAGAAATCAAAAGATATCTGTGCCTGTTCTGTCCATTTATACCTTTGTTTCTTACTGGTTAGTTCAGTCAAAGGTTTAACGATGTTAGAAAAATTATCAATAAATTTTCTGTAGTAATTCGCGAATCCGATAAATCTTTGCAGAGCTCGTATCGATTTTGGTATAGGCCATTGCAATATAGCAGATACTTTTTCGGGGTCCATTTGAATCCTGTTGGGTGCTATGATATAACCGAGGAACTTTATCTTATTCACATGAAAAAGACATTTTTCTTGCTTTGCGTATAGTTTATGCTCTTTTAATCTTGTTAAAACCCATCGAACATGTTTTTCATGTTCTTGTGGATTCTTCGAGTAAATAAGTATATCATCTAGATATACAATGACCCAAACATCCAGTAAATCATAGAATATTTCATTAATGAAATGCTGAAAGGTCGCTGGGGCGTTGGTTAACCCAAATGGCATAACATTGTATTGATATAAACCGTATCTGGTCCTAAATGCAGTCTTCCACTCATCCCCTTTTTTGATCCTAATAAGGTTATACGCACCTTTCAGATCTAGCTTGGTGTAAATGTTTGCTCCTTTCAATCGCTCTATGAGCTCTGGAATCAATGGTAATGGATATCTGTTTTTTATTGTAATGGCATTAAGAGCCCTGTAGTCAATTATAAGTCTTAACGATTTATCTTTATTTTTAACTAGAAACATGCCTGCTACTGCTGGGGAAGTTGAATGAGAAATGAATCCCTTTCTTAAATTCTCATCCAAGTATGTCCTCAGGAATTTTAATTCTTCTTGTGATAATGGATAAATTTTCCCATGTGGTATCTGCGACCCTGGAACAAGGTCTATAGGACAATCAAAACTCCTATGTGGGGGCAAATTTTCTGCTTCCTTTAGATTGAAAACCTCTGCCAAATCCTGATACAAACCTGGTATTCCTTCTTCAAGTGAAGCTATAACAGTATGAGGGTAACAAGTTTTATTGCAATAGGAAGAGGTTAGTGTAAGTTCTGAGTGTTTCCAGTTTATTACCGGATTATGTAGTTGTAACCATGTATACCCTAAGATTAAGTTATGTAATGCAATAGGTATTACATCAAATTTTATGTATTCTGTGTGACCTGTATTGGATTTAACTAGTAAAGGTACAGTATGATGTGTAATAGGACCTTTTTTTTATCAAAGTTCCATCAATAGACTTAACATACACAGGTGTTTGCTTGCACACTAAGGGTATTTTATTTTTTTCAACAAACACAGAATCAATATAGCTTCCTGATGCCCCGGAATCAATCAACGCCCTGGTTAGGATATTTTCCTGATCCCACTGTAAAGAGAGAGTTAATGTCAATTGTTTATCATCTGAGATGTGACAAATGTGATTTGGGTCTTTATGCTTACCCTTCTTTTGTTTCTGAAGTTTTGGACACTCAGATACAGAGTGCTCCTTGTTTGCACAGTATAAACACAATTTTTCTACCCTCCTCCTTATCTTTTCTTCATGAGTGAGAGGTCCTTTAATCGCTCCAATTTCCATAGGTGTAGAATATAGTTGTGGTTTTTCTGAAGTTGAATTATAAGTGATGGTTCGCCTTGTTGATGAGTCATATGACACCCTTTCAGCACGCCTTTCTCTAAGCCTTCTATCAATAGATGTACTTAATTTTATTAGAGCTGGTAAAGTATCTGGCAACTCCTGACGTGAAAGCTCATCTTTTAATGTTTCAGAAAGACCCAGCCTATACTGATTTTTAAGGCTAACCTGGTTCCATTGGGAATCTACTGCCCACATTTGGAAGTCAGTAGTATATTCTTCTACTGTACGCTTCCCTTGTTTAAGTGAGCGTAACTTGGATTCAGCTATTATCTGTGTGTCAGTATCTACATATAAGTTAGACATGGCTTGGAAAAATTCTTGTAATGAATCCAGTATGGGATCATTGTTCTCATAATATCTGTTTGCCCACGTTCTAGGTTCCCCTTGTAGAAAAGAAATAGTGGTGCAAACTTTGATGCGGTCAGTATGGTAAGTACGTGGTCTTAAAGAGAATAGAAGATGGCAAGCATTTTTAAAATCTCTGAATTCATGTCTCTTGCCTGTAAAAGTTTGAGGGTATTGTATGTGGGGTTCTGGTATGTCAGGTTTAGCAGTTACATAGTCTTTGACTATAGCTTTTAGTGCTGCATTTTCTGCTTGAACCTCAGTTAACCCTCTTGCAAGACAATCTAATTTTTGTTGGATATTAGTAAACTGATTTTTTTATTTCAGTTGGATCCATTGTATGAAAATCTATAACAGTATTACAACTTAATTCACTGTGGTCTGGAAATTATGTGATGATCTGCTGTAGCAGATATTGTTGCAGTGAAAATATTAAGTTTGTATCTCTTTTCCTGAATATAGTCAAGCAATATGGTCTTGATAACCTGACTAGTCAGTAGTGAGAGTTACTGTTATAGATTTAAGCGCAGAGTCTTAATCTGAATTGTCTTTCCAGATTAGATAATATAAGTGCATCAATAATTAATAAGACAAGTAATGATAAAGAACAGATCAGATGAGATATGATCACACAGGTGATTAATGAGTTAACTTCAGACGAGATATAACTTCTGTTAAATATGTATCCTCTTCACGCACTCACACATACAACCTTAAAATATATACAAGTCCATTCACATATCCTTTCGTCAGGTATTTAGGCAAACTTTGAGATGATGATTTTAGATTCCTGAGGTAAGTAACATAGAATAAGGATAAAATTATATGCAGCGTTTTTGAACAGAGAGAACTTGTACCTGACGACCGGTCCGGTCGGCGTCTTCAGTGTGAGTGCGGCTTCCAGATTGCGGTAAGTAGTTCCGGCGGCTTCGTGATCCAAAAAGCAAGTTAAGTCCGTAAGAACAGACAGGTTGTGAAAGTTGAAAAGTTCGTTACAACTAATGATAAGTGATAACGAAAACCAAGGGGAAAGTAACAGTCCAATAATGAGAATATATTACGAGAGAAAAAGTCAAGTAGCAATATTAACTAGAGAAAACAAAATCACTCTAGTAACAGCAATTTCCAGACAAGGAATGCCTGACCCAAATGTGCTATAAATAGGGAGTTACCTGTTAAAGGCGGGATATACCTTAAAGGTATATCACAACGTGTGTGAGCTTATTGCTCACTTGATATGAGTAAGTGCCTATAAGTGTGTGCACAAACTGCTAAATGTCTGTGCACAAATGGCTGTTCACAATTCTAATTTTAATTCCATGTGTCTTTACCAAAATTGTCTATTAGAAACTCCATGAAGGTGGATCTCTAACCATGTGTAAACTTATTGCTCACTTGAAATTAATTACGTGCATAAGTGCCTATAAGTGTGTGCACAAACTGCTATTTGTGTGTGCACAAACTGCTATTTAAAATTCTAATTTAAATTCCTTATGTGTCTATACCTAAATTATCTATTGAAGGTGAGAACTCCAAGATGGTGAATCTCTAATCGTGTGTGAGCTTAATGCTCACTTTGAGGGGATTATGTGCGCAAGGTGTGTGCACAAACTGCTGAATGTGTGTGCACAAACTGCTATTCTACTACTAATTCCATATGTATCTATACTTAATTTATCTATTGGAAGTGAAAAACTCCATGGAGATGGATCTCTAATCGTGAGAAAACTTATTTAAAAATAATTATATACGTGAGTGCCTGTAAGTGTGTGCACAAACTACTATATGCGTGTGCACAAACTGCAATTAACATTTCTAGTTCTAATTCTGTATGTGTCTTTATCGGAATTATCTATTGGAGGTAAGAACTCCAGGAGGGTAGATCTCTAATCGTGTGTGAGCTTATTGCTCACTTGATGGTAATAATGTACATAAGTGCCTATACGTGTGTGCACAAACTGCTATTTACAATTCTAATTCTTATTCCATTTGTGTCTTTAGAAGGGAAAAACCCCTGGGGGTGGTTCTCTGAATGTGTGTGAGCTTATTGCTCATCAAAATTGAAAAATTTGTATATGATGAAATAAGTTGTCATATGTATTTAAATGCTCACGGCAATCAAAAAAGCAGCTGAATCAATAACTTAATTTAAACCTGTGGGAAAGAGAGGCTGGAACCGAAAGATCCAAAAGGTTTCTCTCTGACGTAGCCTGGTGTACCTATTATATTGTTGGACTAGGGGGATTACTTTTGAGGGGTTTGATGAAAAAGTTACAGGTACTGTATGTTCTAATGCATTATGTCTGGATACACTGTGTTTAAGGGAGCCTTTTTTGATGTTATGAAGATGTTCCCTACATCTGGTCCTGATCTTCCTACAGGTGCGCCCCAAATACTGTACACCACATAGTTGGTGTTAAGACATAAACCACAAACGTAACATCACAAGTGATGTTTTTTTTCATAGTGAACGTCTTCCCAGTTGTAAATGAAGTAATTTCTGTCTTCCCATGTGTAATATGTGTACACATCAGACATCTCACCTTTCTGCATATAAATGTACCTGGCTGATGATTATTGGTGAGGTGACTAGGAATTCTTTTTGAGGAAGACATTCTATTAGGTGACCACTTGTGTCTTTTGGAAATCACTACCATACTGGGTGCCAACTTTTGTTTCAGTGTAGGTGCTCCTATATACCATTTTTGGATCTTTACACAATTAATTTTTCAAATACAGATCATTAAGCAGAATCGTCCAATGTCTATATATGACTTGCGTAATTTTCTTATGATAGGAATTGAATTGTGTAATGAATAATGGGGTTGATGTAACACTGGTATTCATCTGTGAATCATCCCCAATGTCCTTATTTTGTAGTATGCTGACCCTATTCAAATTGTTGGCTATCTCATAGCCGTCTATAATCAATCTTGAAATTATCTATTAAAATATTAGATTGTTCACTATATTTATCAAGGGTACTACAATTGTGGCGTATTCACCTAAACTGACTTAGGGAATATTGGTTTTCCACCCCTTTAGATGATTGCTGGAAAAATAGTTACTGTCTACATCTTTAAAAAAAAGGTAGAAGACGCAACATTCCCACTCTCATCCCATTCAAGAATTACATCTAGAAACTCAATCTTATTAGGTTGTAGGTTATAAGTAAAGGAAAGTCCCATGGAGTTAGTATTCAAATTTTCCATAAAATTACTGGCTTAGAACTTCCGGTGGGCGGCGACCCAAGATGGCCACAAGCTTATGCAGCTCTGCATATTATCTTAAACTGTTTGTTTAAAAGTGGCCAAATGTCAAGCCATCCTAATCGCCCTTAGCAGTTCGGCTGTTTGGGAACCCTTATCGGATCAGGATTAACATCACCCGGCCCCCGAGAAGTCAGAGAACTGTATGAAGACAGGAGAGTTTGGAAACTGGAGCAGAGTACAGAGTGGTATTCTGTGCAATCCAGAATACAACATGGTTGGCTCTACCTCAGAAGACAACCAATACCTGGAGCTGGTACTTTCTTTAAAAAATCTGCTGCTACCAGCATTCATTAAGCTGGAAGAGGCCACACAACATTTGCTGATTGAGATTCAGGCCCCCGGTTCTAAATATGTTTCGACAAAATGGTGCCGATTACAAGCTGTCTCTTCCGATAATAACAGTGACGCTGCACAGGACGGATCCCCCCAGGGCCGCAGAGAAATAATGGAACACATACCCTGCTTGGAGGAAGCTAGTGACCCTTTGACAGATTTGACTAGACAGGCTGTGGATGTCCGTGAACCAGACGCCTCTTGCTATAATGCTCCGAAGACGGCTAGGCAGGCAGTACCCTTTGATGTCTTCAAGATGGCGGCTGTGGCTGGAGTGGAGTTGGGCTGTGCTATGGTTGAGAAGCTGCCTACAAGTTTTCCTATACACTCCGCTACAGACCCACCCGCCACTTCAGCAGAGACAATGAACAGACCTCTCATTATACCTAGGATCCCACTGACCGGAAAGCAGCATGGCGGTTGTCTTCCCCTGCACACAAGTTCCACACCAGATTTGGATCGCCGATCGTGGAGCTGGGACAGAGACGGCATCGGCTAGGATGGGAGGGCTGTAAGTGAGCTGATTTCTGCTGTGCTATGGCTAACGCGCTGCAGAAACTTAATGTACTTCTCTGGGCTGGACAAATGGATGTGAAGCCCCACAGCAGGCTAACCCTTACGTGGATCTTAAGTTGAAAGCGTGTATATGGCTATGCTGGACAGATTGTGATTTTTATATAGGTGTCTAAGGTTGTGTTTAAATCAAAACATAAGTTACCTTTATTGATGACGCTCAGCTGTAATTAATGTTCGGTGATACTTAACCTGCACCAAGTTTGGGTCGCTCTCGATGCAGCTTTTATGCCACTTCCTCTTAATGGCATCTTCTATGCTTCGAAGTATACGACCCAGGCTGCCTTACTAATTGTACACTTGTTAAGAGATGTGTTTTTGATTTAATGGTTCCCTATTACTACTCTCTGTACACCCTAGCTAATCCTCCCTTGGCAATGTTCTACTTACATAATACAATGGTATCCAGAATGTCTGATTATAAGGGCTGTAAATGATAAGCTAATGTTTAATATATTGGTCAGATTGAGATTCAATTCAAATGTTACCCTAACTATTTAACCATGCCCTGAACCTTTAGTGACGCTGTTCTCTCCTCATTATCAACTAACTGTGTGCTTGGTTCCTAAACTGCTTATACATACTGAAATGTACAGTACTTACATATGCTACAAGAATGTTGAACACGCAAAGTATTTATTCTATGGTTCCTGTCTGTATAGGGATACAACCTCACCCAGGCATATTAAAAGTTTTTATTATTCCCCCCCCTTGAAATTTACACTACCATTTGTGTTGGAGGACTGCGGATTAGGATCTTAATTACTCAGCCATACCTATATCCTCTAATACAAACATAGTCTAAATTAGCCCCCCCTCTGCATAATTGCCAATAGTATCTACGAGAACCACATGTTGAACATGTTAGGGTTGTTAGTTTTGTTTTACTGTGTTTGTTTGTTTGTCTGTTATAAAACTGAGACACAAGGGTTCTTTCCCCCTGGTCTAGGAATCACTTATTATAATTAGTTCCATGGCTTCATATTTAGACAGAATTTCTCTTTGTGGATGCAGACTTAATTTCAGAAGAAATCTTATGTACCACTATGTCATCAACTTTTTTTTTTTTTTTTACTATCTTGCCCCGGTGATCTGCGAATCACAACATTGTATTATAGATCTCTATGGGGGAACTAACTGTATATCTATATGCTATATGTATTCTATGTCTCTCAATAAAAAAGAATTTAAAAAAAAAAAAAAAAAAAAAAAAAAAAATTACTGGCTTCTTCAACGAAACCCTACCATATAAAAATAAGGCCATCTAGTTAGAGTTGTAAATATAAGTCTCTTTAAAAAAAACATAAAGAGATTTGCAAAACTGGGGGCAAACCTGGTACCCATGGCCGTCCCTTTAACCTGTAAATAAAATTTGTCCAAAAATTGGAAATAGTAATGAGACAAATATAAAATATATGGATGCTAAAATGAACTCTTGTTGTGCTGTAGGTAAATATAAATCTTCTTCCAAAAATCTCCCAATGGCTTATAGACCTAGTTCATGATCTATATTAGAGTAGAGTGCAGCATAACCAGTAGTAGTCATCCATTCTCTTAACCTCTGATAATTTATAAAGGAGGTCTGTAGTAACTTTTAAATATGATGGCAAGGTCTTTACATAACCCTGTAAGAAGAAATCTATGTACTCTGATAGTTTATCAGTGAAGCTATTAATGCCCGTAATTATGGGCCTGCCAGGGAGATTTTTTCTATTTTTGTGGATCTTGGTCAGGTAAGGTATATTGGGGTGGTCAGAAGTCAGATAGTTTATTTATTTTTTATTTAAAACTCCTTCAGATAGACCCTGTTCCAATAGATTTTTAAGTAGTTTACAAAAGGCTTCCATGGGATCACTTTTTAATTCTTTGTAATATACTTTATCTCCCACTATATTAATGGCTTTTTATGTAGTCATCATAGTTCTGCAATACTATGACCCCGCCCTTAACCGCTTTGCAGACAACTAGATTATAGTCACCCATCAGACTTCTAATTACTCCTGTGACCAGATCTTAGCTTTATTTGATTTGGAGTTTAGTAGTGATTTTTTCTAAATCCGCTAACACAAACTGTTGAAACAGTTCAATACAAGATGCTTCTTCCTTGGGAGGGTTAAACAAGGAAGGAGGGGGCAAATGGAGTGTGTTTGAAATCTTGAAATAGATGGTCAGATAATGACAAAATGTCGTTATGTATAACTTGTAAAGATTGGTCAGCGGGCATTTCATCTGTGAGAATAGGTGTTCCCTTAATTTCCCATTGTTTAAGTTTATGACCGCAAAATAGCATTGAAGGCGACAATTTTCTCGTAAATATGTTAAGAAATTTCGAACAGATCAAACATATTGGGAGCATTAGGGGGCAATATTATAAACCACGACCCAATATTCTGATTTCATCATCATTGAGGGCGTGGTCTGATAAGTTAAAGATATCCTCTTTTCATTTTTGAAGTTTCTCCTTTTTTTTAAGTTGTGTCATCTGCTTCTTCTTCCTCGCTTGTATATACCCCTTTTTGTGTGATTGTTTTGGTGTTGTGTATTTTTTCTCCACAGGGGGACCAATTGCTGCTCCTCTAAAAAATGACTACTATTGTTAGAGGTTGATGGTCTTTCAACATTTCTATGATTTTGTGGAGTAAAATATTGAGTCTCAGTAGCTTGATTTCTCTCTTCTAAAACCTGATACCCATTGTGTGTCTGTGTTGTATAGAGGCAAGATGGTTGTCTGGTAAGATACTGGGGCTGATGATTATAGTATCCTTTGTTGTCTTGTGGTGTTCTATTAGCCCATCTATTCTGGTTTTATAATTAGCCTCATTAGAATGAGTATTCTTCCCATGTGAGCTGATTTTCCCCTTCTCCCAACCATTTTCTGGTGTTATGATTATTGTTATCAAATCTACGGTTCCCATAGTTATTTCTATTTCTATTCTTATTTCCGTGATTTGATTTCTTAGAATATTTACTACAGTCCATTCCCCCTCTTTATCAACTTTAGTTTTTTTGTTGTAAGTAAAAAACGAACCATTAGTATAGTCTTCTTCATCCCTTTTCAATTTTTGTGTTTTTATATTAATCAGATCAGTCTGATAGCTATTAAAGGCTTTCATGGTCAAATTATGATAATCTTCGTGATATTTAAAATTTTGTTTTCAATATCTTTCGCTACCTCATCAACCAAGGACTATCTATGGGTGATGAGTAGATCAATCAAATGAAATGAGCAATCATTCAATATAGTATACCATTTTTTCAATAACTCCTCATTGTTTTTAAAAGAGCAATTCATAAAGACTGGGGATTTGTTTCTTTTCTTTGTACTTTTTCAAAATGTGTAAATCCCACCAGTACCTGTGTTCAGTCTTTAGGAGATCCTCTAGGGAAGAAAACAAACTCTCAATAGTTTTAATAACACATGGTGAATTAGACTCTCCATTAGGTGTGTTCTGCGTTGATCTCCTATAGGTTCTCTCTAATATTAAAAACATTTTGTTGTTAAAACAACCACTGAAGTGGCTACCCCTATTACCTCAAAAAGAACGATAAAAATGGCTCTACAGGGGTGCTTAATAATAGAATACATAAAACATACAAGGTGAAACAAAATATACAGATAATTATACACAACAATAACTCCCATCAGGGGTTACATTTCCTGTAGCAATTTCAGGATCACAGTGGCTGCACTCCTCTTCACACAAATGTAGTGGAATAAAACAACAGCATCTAGCAAATATAAGAGAGGCGCCTCATGTGTGTATTAGTCATCAAATAGACAAATCAGATAGAAAATGTCAAACACAGGGTATTCACATTTCCATAGAGCACCCTTATGTGCTAGTAGACGCAGGCTGGCAGTATAAAGGTGTGTCGGCTCACCTCCTCCTGACAGCTGCACATAGTCGAGGGACAGCTCAAACTCACTCACAAAAAAAAACTGATTTATTAAAACCATATAAAATACAATACGTTAAAAACTGGTGAGTATACAAGGTCTGTACCCCCAAATATGCAACGCGTTTCTCAGCAGTTATGCTGTTTCCTCAGGCATAACAAACCCTATACTGATACACTTATTTAAATTCTATCCTATCCAGATTCTGAGAGCACAGGAGTAATGAACATGTCATCTAATCACCAACAGTCTTTAGCTGTTGTGTCAAACACTCAGTTTCAAAACAGTTGCCTAGACTACGAGTTTTACGCTAAACAGTGCGCGAAACTAACGCCAAAAAAGTTGTGTTATTTCACTCTCCATAGCGCTGCCATTACGAGTTACTGAAAAGCCTCCTTGTGCGTGTGATAGGGTGGCGTTAAGCTCCACACCACACAAATGCCAAGGGCTGATTTGACGTGCTCGTGCACACTTTCCCCCATAGACATCAATGGGGAGAGAGTGTTAGAAAAAAACCTAACACCTAAAGTGCGGAATGAAAAATCTCCGTAATGCAACCCCATTGATGTCTAAGGGGGAAAAAAAGTTACGTTTAAACCTAACACCCTAACATAAACCCCTTGTCTAAACGCCCCTAATCCGCCACCCCGACCTCGCCGACACCTAAAAAAAGTTATTAACCCTTAATCCGCCACTCCCGACATCGCCAACACTAATAAAAACTATTAACCCCTAATCTGCTGCTCCCTGACATAGCAGCCACTAAATAAAATGATTAACCCCTAGACCTAACACACACCTAACTTTAAATTAAAATTACAATATAACTATCTTAAAAAAAAAAATAACTTTAAACTATAAATTAACCTAACATAACTATTCTAATAAAATAAAAAACTACCAATTAAAAAAATCTAAATTACAAATTTAAAAAAAAACACTACGAAAACATTTAAAAATCTAAAATGACAAAAAATAATAAACACTAAATTACGAAAAATAATAAACAATAAGCTTACAAAAAATAATAAACAAAATTATCAAAAATAAAAACAATTACACCTAATCTAATAGCCCTATAAAAATACCCCCCCACACACACAAAATAACCCCCCATCCTACAATAAACTACCAATAGCCCTTAAAAGGGCCTTTTGTAGGGCATAAATTAAACTGCTCTTTTACCTGTAAAAGGGCATTCAGCTCTTTTACAAGTGCCCAAAAAACCCTAATCTAAAAAAAAAAAAACACCCCAAAATTTTAAAAAACACACACAAACCCCATAAAATCTATTCACAGTCCCTGAAGTCCAGACATCCATCTTATCCAAGTGGCGAGAAGTCTTCATCCAGGCAGCGACATGTTCATCCATCGCCAGGGCGTCTTCTATCTTCAAATCAGCCAATAGGATTTCAGTAGCTCTCATTCTATTGGCTGTTTGGAACAGCCAATAGGATTTAAGAAGCTCTCATCCTATTGGCTGATTTGAATTTGAATGCTACCTTGCATTCAACTTCAGTGTATGGCGCTGACCGTATGAAGAGGACGTTCCGCGCAGGATGGATTCCAGGATAGCTCTGCTCTGCGCCACCAGGATGAAGATAGAAGATGCTTCCATGATGGAGATGGATGCCTGGACTTCAGGAACCGTGAGTAGATTTTATGGGGTTAGTGTTAGATTTTTTTTTTAATTGTTTGGGTGGGTTTTATTTTTAGATTAGGGATGGGCACTTGTAAAAGAGCTGAATGCCCTTTTAATGGCATTGTAAAAGAGCTGAATGCCCTTTTAAGGGCAATGCCCATACAAATGCAATGGGTAATTTAGGACTTTTAGAGTTAGGTTATTTATTTTGGGGGGTTGGTTGGGTGGTGGGTTTTACTGTTGGGGGGACTTTGTATTTTTTTACAGGTAAAAGAGCTGTTTAACTTAGGGCAATGCCCTACATAAGGACTCCTTAAGGGCTATTGGTAGTTTATTGTAGGCTAGGGAGTGTTTTTATTTTGGAGGGCTTTTTTATTTTTATAGGGCTATTAGATTAGTAATTGTTTTTATTTTTGATAATTTTGTTTATTATTTTGTTAGCTTAGTTTTTTTTTATTTTTGGTAATTTAGTGTTTATTATTTTTGTAAGTTTAGATTTTTTTATTTTTTTCATAGTGTAAGGTTTTTTTAAATTTGTAATTTAGGTTTATTTTAATAGTTATGATGTGGGTGGCTGGAGGTTTAGGTGCTAATACTTTATTATAGTGTTGGCGATGTGGGGGGGGGGCGGCGGTTTAGGGGTTAATAGGTTTATTTAGGTGTCAGTGATGTCGTGGAGTGGTGGATTAGTGGTTAATAACTTTTATTAGTGTTGGCGATGTCGGGGAGCAGCGGTTTAGGGGTTAATATATTTAAATAGTGTTGGCGATGTGGGTGGGCGGCAGATTAGAGGTTAATAACTTTATTTAATAGTCACAATGTGGGTGGGTGGCAGATAAGGGGTTAATCAGTTTAATATAGTGTTTGTGATGTGGAAGGGTAGCGGTTTAAGGGTTAATAGGAAGTTTATGGGTGTTAGTTTACTTTGTAACAGTTTAGTTATGAGTTTTGTAAAACATTTTTTTGTTTTTTGTTTTTTTTTAAATTTTATTTATAATCCAACAGTGTAAATCATAAGCCATTCGTTTCCCTTGCAACACGCAGGATGCCGAGGAAAAAAGAGAGAGCAAAAAATAAAGACAAAGCATTAACATCAATTCGGTCTTATACATAAACCAATGCATAATCATTATAAAATAATCTCTATGTCATAGTTTAATCAGTGAAACCCTGACTAAAATGATACTAAACATCAAGAAAAAAATAAACTATAATTCAAAGCTGAAAAAAGAAAAATAATACCTCATATTTGCTCTGATGTACCTTTAACGGGTATCCTATAACCAACTCTGATGACTTTATTCAAGGAATACCCCCTCTATTTATTAAATGAAAACAGAACAAACAAACAAGACAAAACAAAACAAAAATAAATAAAATACAAATTTCTCCAATCTCCCCCCTCCCACTGCATATATTCTCGTTTAATCTCTTATAAGATAGCTACCAGCACTGTTAAAGCTAATCTATCCCTAACATTTCCGCTCCGCCTAGTCATATATTCCTGATGTTCAGGGACCAATCTCCCAGGGTCGCACCAACCATGCTGGAGGGAATAAATTAGATATAACAAACTCTGCAAATGAGATAGAATTTAGGAATGGAGTGGGAATACATCTTTGAATTGGGAGTGGGTAAGATTTAATTATTGGGAGCCAATCCAGAAGGAAGCTTTTTATCCTAGTTTCCACTAAGAATTTTGTATGATAAGAATCAAACCGAATCTGATGCTGCATTTCTTTCAAAAAGAGTGGATGCCCAATTATATAATCTTAGATCTGGTAGAGCCAGCCCGGCTGTTAACCAATTTTGCATTAACATTTTAAGGGCAATCGGAGGCTTTTTTTTGCCCCAGATAAATTTAGTCTGCCGGCCATACAGATCATAAAAATCTCTATTAGATAATAATAATGGAAGATTTTGTAACAAGTACAGTATTCGAGGAAAAACAATAGTTTTTATCAAATTAACCCTTGCCGAAAGAGAAATTAACAGCGAAGAACAGATTTCCAGGTCAGCTTTAATTTTCTGGAACATCAGATAAAAATTCAGTTTATTCCATTTTCTGGATTTCTGTGTAGAACTATACCCAGATACCGAAAAGAGTCAACCAGTTTGAATGGATGATCTAACGATTTGGCTCCCGTTTCAGACAGCAATAGCAATACACTCTTATTAAAATTTATTTCATAGCCAGAGAACGAGGAGAAGAAATGAAATAACCAAAGAATTAGAGAAATAGTTCATTGTACATTATCAAGAAAGACAAGCAGATCATCTGCGTAAAGAAGAATTTTTAAACTATAAGTACCCATTAATATTCCTGATAAACTATCCCTCAACCATATGGCAAATGGTTCGAGTGCTAAATTGAAAAGTAATGGAGAGAGAGGGCATCCCTGCCTAGTCCCTCTCTTTAGACATATCTTAGGGGATAGGGAGCCATTAATACATAAATATGATATAGGGCTTTTATAAAGATTTCGAATAAATTCCAGAAATTGGTTTCGAAATCCAAATTTTTCTAAAGCTGTAAATAGATAATTCCAATTAATTGCACCAAATGCTTTTTCTGCATCAACAATAAGTATAGCTGCTTCCCTATATCGTTTAAACTCTTCTTTATTTAGATCCAGATTCCAGACATAATCTAGGAAGAACGTAACTTGCTGAATATTTCTAAGTGAGTTCCTAGCTTTCATAAATCCTGTCTGGTCTGGATGAATAATTGTATCCAATAGTACAGCTAGTCTTGAAGATATAATAGAAGTCAATATTTTATAGTCTGCCTTAAGAACTGAAATAGGCCTATAGGCCCCCGTATCCAAAGGATCCTTACCTTTCTTTAATATTAAAGAAAATTGGGCCGCAGAAAAATAACTTGACATTTCGTTACATGAGTTAAAATAGAAATTAAATAAGCTAACTAATGGAATTTTTATTTCTTCTTTTAGGATTTTATCAAATTCTAATGGTAAGCCATTCGGTCCCGGGGCCTTATTGGCACTAGCTGATTGAATAGCTTCTAAGATCTCTTCCTCTAGAATAGGCTGATTCAGTACTTGAAGTACCTCTTCAAGAATCCTGGGCATTTTAATTTTAGTCCGGAAATTCGTAAAGTTATCCAAGTCAACCTCTTATTCTGAATACAATTGCTGAAAGACCTTAAAAAACACTTTATTAATATCATCGGAATTAGTATATCTTATATTATCATCTTTAATGGCTAAAATAAGATTTTTCTTCTTTCTAATTTTCACTAGTTTAGCCAAATACTTGGCCGAATTACCATAATTTCCTCTAAACTGATAATTAATTTTCTGTTCCTTTTCCTGCAATCTTTGCTTTAAGAAAATATCCCTTTCCCTTCTAAGCTTACAATATTTGTCCCAATTATAAGGGGATTTATCAATATTGGGCAATATTAAATGTGGTATAATCCTTCCACTTCTGTTTTAACCAGTTAATAAATCTCAGATTATTTGCTAAGAAGTGTGTGTGTGTGTGGGGGGGGGGGGGAACAGAGAACTTTAAATCTTAGAAATAGCTGAAGCTAAAAGCGTAACTGAGATTGTTGCATGATCCAATATCCCAATGTCGTTAATACTGGCTTCTGATTTACAAGTGGCCAATGGTTTAGAAATAAACAATATGTCTATTCTGGAAGAAGTACACAAATGAATAACTCCAGCAGCACACCAAGGGTTAACAATTTTTATATGTTGAAAATGGTATAATACCCGTTTTTTATACCCTCCCTAAGGTACACAAACGGCTTGATAAGCCACCAGGGAGGCCGATAGTGGCCAGCACAGAGTCTATATTTTCTAATGTATCAATCTATTTAGATAGAATTTTGAGATGTTTTGTAGAAGAGTCTACATCAGGAATATTGAAACACCAGATAGATGCATTTTGTATAGCCTCAATGTGGTCAGTCTATACACCTCTATAGAACATGGGAGTGGCTTGGGGGCTGTAAGAAATATGTTAACAACTAGTGGTGTGTACACTGACCAACAGCAAGATTTCTTGTTAAATTTATTAAATATCATCCTATACTGCAATTATTTCCTATTCGAAGACAATTTTTACATGCAAGTAAAGGGAACTGCTATGGGGTCCAATGTCGCCCCAACCTATGCAAACTTATTTATGTCTGCATTTGAAGAAAAATTTGTATATCAAAATGAGATGTTTCTTCTATATGGCGCCACCTGGTGGCGTTATATAGATGACGTCTTCGGTATTTGGTGGGGCGACATTGGATCCCTACTTAAATTTGTTGACACTTTAAATAGTGCCACGAGACACATTAAATTTACCCTTACTTGGGACGAGCATTCAATACATTTTCTTGATACTTTGGTATACAAGGAAGGGGGGACGCTTATGACAGATATATACAGAAAGAGCACAGACAAGAATAGTCTATTACACTACACAAGTGCACATCCATCTGCTCTTATTAAGTCCCTTCCTAGAAGTCAAATGACTAGAGTTAAAAGAATTGTTTCAGATGAAAAACATGTTGATAAAAGATTGAAGAAATGGGCAAAAAGTATAATAAAGGGTGAGATCTTGAGAGCTAAAAGTGTAACACAGACCAATGCGAGTAAAGATAATGATAAGCAAGAAAGGATAATTTTTGTATCAGAATACAATAATCAGAGTGCAGAAATTCAAAAGATCATTAAAAAACACTGGTTTATGTTAAAAGAATGTCATCCAGGTGTACAAGCTTTTAATAATGGCCCTATGTCTGCATTTAGGAAAGGTTCTAGTATTAAGGATTAGACTTGTGAGGGCTGATATTGGTAGTAAAAAAACAAAACAAAGTTATATTTCAAGTAAAAAGCTGGGTTGCTATCCCTGTTTGGGTTGTGCAAATTGCAATAACATGGTTAAAGGTCCCACTTTTGCACATCCACTCACTGGTAAAATTTATAAGATTAATGGCTTTTTCACGTGCAATACAGGATATGCAATTTACCTAATTAAGTGTCCATGTGGGTGGATCTACATTGGCGAGACCACCCAACGGGTGAGAGACAGGATCATACAACACAAGTCAAATATAAGGTGTAAGGATCTTAATGCTCCAGTCTCTAATCATTTTTTGACTTCTGGTCATTCCATTGCACAACTTAAATTTCAAATTATAGATCATGTCCCTGTCCCAAGGAGAGGTGGTGACAGGGAGTTGATCTTAAAAAAGAGAGAATCTATGTGGATATATAGATTGGATTGTTTATATCCAAAAGGTATGAATCATGAGATAGATTTTAATATTTTTCTATAATTTGATCTTTTCCAGATTCTGCTAAACCTTTTCTAGATAAGATTGCTGCGAAGAAGAATCCCTTCTCCCTAGACTTGTAACTATTTATTAATTTACTTGTTTGATGTAGTTTAATGCCAAAATGCCAATATGTAACACTGTTAGACTTTTTATTAAGATGTAGTTTTATAACCTGACCACTAGGTGGCGTTTAGAGCTATAAGTTAGGTATATGGTGAAATTGTACAGGTAGCCCTCAGTTTACGCCGGGGTTAGGTTCCAGAAGGAATGGTTGTAAATCGAAACCGTTGTAAATTGAAACCCAGTTTATAATGTAAGTCAATGGGAAGTGAGGGAGTTAGGTTCCAGGCCCCTCTCAAAATTTACATAAGTAACACCTAATATATTATATTTAAAGCTTTGAAATGAAGACTTTAAATGCGAAACAGCATTATAAACCTAATCATATAGATTGTATCATCATCAAACTAAGTTTAATAAACAAAAACATTTGCTAAACCACACCTAATAAAATTATCACACAAACACAGACTGTATCATCATCAATCTAAGTTTAATGAACAAAAACAAAATAATCACACAACAGACTGTATCATCATCAAACTAAGTATAATGAAGAAAAACATTTTTTTACTTGCATTTTTCTGCAGCTAAGGGAAGTGGCTGCTAGATCTTGTTCCTTTAAAAACGGCTCCATTGCTCAGGTCTGGTTATACACTGATTAGCCTGCCTGGGTTTAATCACACAACAGACTGTATCATCATCAAACTAAGTTTAATTAAGAAAAACGTTTTTTACTTGCCTTTTTCTGCAAACAGTTCTCTGCATTGAGTCTGCAGCTAAGGGAAGTGTCTGCTAGATCTTGTTCCTTTGAAAGCTGATCCATTGATCACGTCTGGCTTGCTTTTCTTTGCATGTGTTTGCTGCAACACAAGCGGACAGCTCCACCTACTGGCTATTTTAATGTATGCATGTGCTAATGCTTTCAATAGCAGTTAATGCTTTTCAATAGCAAAAAAAAGGGCGTTTATTCTGAAACGGCGCAAATTGAACCGTCGTAATCCGAGGGCCACCTGTATTAGATTATGTACACCTGTGGTGACAGGTATTTAAGCAAGGTATGTGTTGTAAAAAAGTCATATGATTAAGGGTATTTAAGCCCTAAACATCATGCTGTTTTTCCTTCTGGTACAATAAAAGGTTTGGAAATTGTTAACTCTTGGTGTGCTGCTGGAGTTATTCGTTTGTGGATTGTGTTGGAGCCTTTAAGCAGGGGCTCTTCCAGCTTGCACTCATATTACCACTGGTGCTGGAGTATCACTGACTGTACAGTATTCTGGAAAAAGTCTTATGGACTTTTGACTCACATGTAAAACTTCGCACATCTGGATTTTGTAACCTCCATATATCTACCAAGCTTAATTCATGACAACATTTTTTAAAATATTTTGCAATTTTATAATATTCTCTAGCATTTTTTGTTGAAAGTCTGTCCAGTTCAGGGCAGATGGACATATTTAAATCCCCCCCAATATTATATTCCCCCCAATAAACGGAAATAATTTATATCTAATACTATCCCAATATTCTGGGGAGAAAGTATTCGGGCCATATACATTGCATAGAGTGTAATTACAGCCATTAAGCTGAACTTGTAGGATAATATACCTTCCTTCTGGATCAGTTTCAGATCTTATGATCTTGTAGTCTAAATTTTTATGAAAAAGAATCGTTACCCCAGATCTCCTTTTGACTGCCGGTGCAGTAACTATTTCCCTTACCCATTTACATCTCAATTTAGGAAGTTCTAACTCTTTAAGATGTGTTTCCTGCAACATTACCACATCAGGATTAAACTTTGCAAGATATTTAATAATGAGTTTACGCATCCTAGGGGATGTTATGCCCCCAACATTCCAAGAAAGAATATTAATCTTAATTGTAGTTGCAAGCATCACACTCTGATGGATACAAGATATTTTATCCTAGAGTCTAAGTAAAAAAAATAAGAGAGAGCAGAGCGGGCAGGGTGGGGAGGGAGAGGGAAGAGAAAAAAGGAAAACCCCAAAATTAAAATCATAACATTACTAGCATTACTAACAAAAAAAAAAATCTTAGCAGGATAGACTAACCATGTAAGAAATCTTGAAAATCTAAAAGTTTATTTTTATCAAATATAAATGACTCGGTTTTTCTGTAAAGTTTCAAAAGTTCTACTTTGTCTTGATATCTCAATAATTTAAAAATGCACATTCTACTTCTGTTTTGGATATCTGCACTGGGTTTTCTGGTGCCAATCCTGTGTGCCCTTTCGACTACTAGTGGAAGCTGATGCGCCGGGAAACCTAGAGCTTGGGGGAGAAGTATAGAGGGATAACCGTCATGAGGTCCTCATACTGGGGGGTTTCAGGTAGACTGACAATTATAATATTATTGCGTCTGGAGCGATCTTCCAGATCCTCCAGGCGCAATTGTAAATTCGTAATTTTAACCTCCTGATTTTGAACTATGCTCTCTTGGGTATTGACTAGATCTTCAAATCTGAAATTCTGTTTTCTGCCTCATTCATTCTAGATGAAATTTTTTTTAACCTCATTTGATAAAGTCACAATCTCTGTTGATATATTATTAAGCTCTTTTTTAATAATATCAAACTGTGGGGTAAACATAGCTGCTAACTGCGATAATAAGGATTGGATATCAAAAGTGGATGTAGCCATATCTACAGCGGGTTCTAAGATAGTATCTACATTCTTATTCCTCCTGCCCTTAACCTTATGGGAGAGTTTTGTTTCCCCTGTGTGATGAATCTTTCCATGAGCTTAGTTTATACTAAACAAGTGATAAATAATCGTGAAGTTGTGTAAACAACGTGAGTTAAATTATACAAATTGTGATAAATCTAGGACTTATTACTAGCCTTATTTTTTAATAAACTGTGCGTTCAGAGCCTAGTTTCTACATAAAGAAAATACTTTAGAAACACAGACAGAGAGGAATAATAAACCTAGACCCTATATAGATATTAAGTGGTGTACAATACTCCTAATCCAGGGCAGAATAAACAATATAAAGTTAACACAGAGAGAACCCCAGAATAAGTTCTTCTTTAATGACTATACTACTCATATAACCAACGTTCGTCAAGGTATATGAACCGTGATATAGCTAGGACTAATTACTTGCCTTAATACAGATATTTAGAACACAAAGTGATATGTGAGGAAAAGCGTCCCCTTTTTCCCCCCCTTATTTTTGAGAATGCAGACAGGAAACAATAATAGACATAAACCCCATTATAGATACTATAGGGAGTGCAATACTCCCACAATTCCCATACCAGGGTCCAATTATCTGGACAAATGCTTTATGCCTTTTCACATGATACACTATAAGCAGGATTTATACCCTAAACAGAACAGCGTTAACAAATAAAGACCCCAGGGCAAGTCCTTCTTTGATTCTTTTTACTTTACTCCTCCAGGCTTTTTCTTAAACAGAATATATCTGTTCCTTATTCCTGTTTAACCAGTTCCTTCCAAGATCATATAAGGAAAGTAATAAGGTATATATGATTCCCAATTTAACAGGGGGAAAGAATAAAGTCGCAGTAATAACTTGAATCTTTTCACAGTGTCTTTTCAGACTCCAGATAAACTAGACCATTCCCGGATACATAGCCAAGTAAAAATTATTTTAGAACTGCATCTCAGAATATTATTTGCGTGACCCAAGAGATATTTATCTGAAATAGGCACAGACTGGCCACCAATGAACCAAAACAACTGTGTAGATGCAGAGTGAAGGGATCACAATATCTAATAACGAACGTGCCGGGAGCGACAAACTTGTAAGGATAGTACCTGGTGGGTCAAATAACTCCTTCAAGACCCCTGGACGTTTCACCCAGTTTGATTTCCAACACATCCTCTCCCAAACTCAGAGAAAATACACAGACTTTTCCACTCAGCTGCAACAACTGCCATCTAACTTACTACAGTTTGATTTCCAACACATTCTCTCCCAAACTCAGAGAAAATACACAGACTTTTCCACTCAGCTGCAACAACTGCCATCTAACTTACTACAGTTTGATTTCCAACACATCCTCTCCCAAACTCAGAGAAAATACACAGACTTTTCCACTCAGCTGCAACAACTGCCATCTAACTTACTACAGTTTGATTTCCAACACATCCTCTCCCAAACTCAGAGAAAATACACAGACTTTTCCACTCAGCTGCAACAACTGCCATCTAACTTACTACAGGTAGCCTTCTGGAAAACAGCCTCATTATATTTTACCTACCAAGTTGTTTTATTGTATGTGTTTGTATATTTAGTGATAATTCCTTTTGTTTTGTTTTTATTTTAAATGTATATACTACCATGACTCTGTAATTACAGGCTGTGCTAGTCATAATTTGCATAGCTCTAGCTCATTGCATATTTTATAAATTTTATGTCTGCCATTATGTTAAGTTAGTTTAAGCAGCTATTGCCCAGTTATCTGTATATTTGTTTAATGGTTTTATTTCACCCCTGGTATACCTCAGTCTCATTCTTATCTCTGTAATATTTTGTTGATGTTTTTTTTTTTTCTGTTTCTGCATGATTGACCCCCAGCTTAAATGTACCCTCCCACTCCTTTAACACACTCTTGCTGGACCATCATTAACCTAATATCTCTCTCCTTAGTTTGATTTCCAACACATCCTCTCCCAAACTCAGAGAAAATACACAGACTTTTCCACTCAGCTGCAACAACTGCCATCTAACTTACTACAGGTAGCCTTATGGAAAACAGCTATCCTCAAAAAACCTTCCCTTGATCCTACCTCCCCGTCCAACTACCGCCCTATTTCCCTCCTCCCTCTTGCTTCAAAGCTTCTCGAAAAACTAGTATATGCACGCCTATCCCATTTCCTTACGTTAAACTCCCTTCTTGACCCGCTGCAATCTGGATTTCATCCCTATCACTCCACAGAGACAGCTATTGTTAAGGTCACCAACGACCTACTTACATCTAAATCAAAAGGCCACTTCTCTCTGCTTATCTTGATCTGTCCGCAGCCTTTGACACTGTTGACCACCCTCTTTTGCTCCAAACCCTCCAATCCTTCGGCATCTGTGACACAGCCCTTTCATGGCTCTCTTCCTACCTGTCAAACCGTACCTTCAGTGTAGCCTTCTCTGGGGCCTCCTCTGCCCCGTCACCACTTTCTGTTGGAGTACCGCAAGGCTCTGTCCTCGGTCCCCTTCTCTTCTCAATCTATACGTCATCACTAGGTTCCCTAATTAAGTCCCACGGTTTCCAATATCATTTGTATGCCGATGACACCCAAATCTACTTCTCTGCACCAGAACTATCTCCTTCCGTGCTAACCCGTGTATCTAACTGTCTTTCTCACATCTCTTCCTGGATGTCCTCTCACTACCTCAAGCTAAATCTCTCCAAAACTGAGCTCCTCATTTTCCCCCTTCTTCCAAAATCTCCACCCCCAATATCTCTATAACTGTCGACAACTCCATCATTACCCCTACCCCGCATGCCCGATGTCTCGGGGTCACATTTGACTCAGATCTTTCCTTCACTCCTCACATTCAGTCCTTGGCTACACCCTGCCGCTTCCACCTTAAAAACATCTCTAAAATCAGACACTTCCTTACACAAGACACAACTAAGATTTTAATCCACTCTCTCATTCTTTCCCGCCTTGATTACTGCAACTCTTTCCTCTCTGGTCTCCCCACCTGCTGCCTAGCTCCTTTACAATCCATAATGAATGCCTCTGCCAGACTCATCTTCCTTACACGTCGCTCTTCATCTGCTGCGCCTCTCTGCCAATCCCTTCACTGGCTTCCTCTTGCCTCTAGGATCAAACACAAAACTCTCACTCTTACATACAAAGCCCTCAACTGCACTGCTCCCCCCTACATCTCAGACCTTGTCTCCAGATACTCTCCCTCCCGTCCCCTTCGTTCTGCTCATGACCTCCTACTCTCCTCCTCTCTTGTCACCTCATCACACTCCCGTTTACAGGACTTCTCCAGACTGGCTCCCATCTTGTGGAACTCTCTGCCTCGCTCCACAAGACTCTCTTCTAGTTTTAAAAGGTTCAAGTGCTCCCTAAAGACTCTACTGTTCAGGGACGCATACAACCTACGCTAACCTTTCCTAATACCAGTTCCTCTCCTCCACTGCAATCCCCTGAACCCTCTTAGCATGTAAGCCTAAAAGTCCAGCTGTTTCTAGATCACCTTCTTAAGAGCTGACTACAACAGTGCAACTCTTGGCAGGGCCCTCTACCCTATAATTGTTTTGTTGTACTCCCCCTTTGTTTATAGCGCTGCGGAATCTGTTGGCGCTCTACAAATAACCGAAAATAATAATAATAAGCAGGAATTGATTAAGCTCTTTACCAGGATCAGCCTGGCTTAATCCACAGGACAAAGCGGTGGCCCATATCACTGTGACTTCAATGAAGTAACGGACCAAGTAGCAGCTCCTTATAGCAACCTCCACAGCCTAGGGGTTGCTGTGACCAGACAGAAGCCTCCTTATCCAGTGGATATTCTTTACCACCGGTAGCCGGGTGAAGCTCTTCACCGCGAGGAGGAGTTCTGCCCACGGATCCCTCTGCAGGCTAACAGCCCCGACCTACCAGCGGCTGCATCAAACAAGGGACCGGGAAACTCCCACCAATCCTCTCGCACTCCGCGGCTTCACAGATGGATAGTTCTGTCCTGGGCTTCTTTTTTTGTTTTTGTTTTCCTGACGTCCTTCGGTGGGGAGTGTGGTTCATACCACTGGGCAACAACAACCAAGAAAGACTTCCGCAGCTAAGGCTCAGAGACAGCCTATGATACTGACAGTCCTGGACAACGCCAGGCAAACGGGTGATAGCAGTGGGGCACAATTTCACGGTTCTGTGGCTCCTAGCCAACTTGGAGATGAGTAGCGTGTCTGTCAGCCCCACCCCCAACGGAAGTCTCGCATGAAGCTGAGTTAATGTCTATCTCCTTGTGACACATTTTTGTTACACAAAATCCATAACTACAGCTATTAGATGGCGGTATGGATCATGTCGGTATAGGCTGTAACGCAAGCATTTTAGCTTGAACGCACAACCTGAAATACCGGCGCTATGAAAATCCCACACAAAAACGTAATTTTTGGAGTGCCGAATGGACGTTGCATTACAGGCTAAAATGCTTGCGGTATAGCTATACCGACACGACTAGTAATATGCGTTCCTGGCCATTCCAGCGTAATGGCCATTTTTTCAGCTTTAAAAGCCGTACCGCACCGTAAAGCAAAACTTGTAATCTAGGTGAGTGTCTAACATATGTCTACATTATATAATACAATTTATCTATCCCAACGGATTAATCCTTGTTTACAAAGCTATTTCACAAATAAAATCATATGTACATATATCTTATTGGAATAGCGATGAAAACCGTGTATGATAAAACAGAATAAAATAAATAACTGACACATCACATATGATAGATCAAAAGTAGATGACACATTCATGCTGGCATTAAAGGGAAACTAAACCCAATTTTTTCTTTTGTGATTCAGATAGAGCATGCAATTTTAAGCAGCTTTCTAATTTACTTCTATTATAATTTTTTCTTCATTTCCTTTTCTATCTTTATTTGAAAAAGAAGGCATCTAAGCTATTTTTTTGGTTTAGAACCATGGACGCACTTGTTTATTGGTGGGTGAGTTTATTCACCAATCAGCAAGAACAACCCAGGTTGTTCACCAAAAATGGGTCGGCATCTAAACTTACATTCTTGCATTTCATATAAAGATACCAAGAGAATGAAGAAAATTTGATAATAGAAGTAAATTAGAAATTTGCTTAAAATTGCATGCTCTATCTGAATCACAAAAAAAAATTTGGGTTCAGTGTCCCTTTAAGAAAGTTAATTTATACAGTGTATAGACAAAATAATACAATGTAACAGCATCGCTGAATAATACAATGTAAAAATTCTGGAAAAAGAAAAACAGAGGCACCACAATGGCCTAGTACCACCAAAACAGATGATGTAAATTAGTACAGTAAGAAATATACTAACAAGAGTATTGCACCCAATGGCGCTATTCAGGCAGGCTGGAACTTTAGCAGTAGTCCAGCTCACTGATTACATCCAGCAGTCATGTCAGGTCTGGAACATATCAGATAGTAGTCTCCTTGTCTGTAAAAGAACCAACAACCATAGCCCAATACCGTTTGGACAGGGAAAACAAAGTATAAGGTAAATGATTGCACTTACGAGTTTGAAGCACCTCCAGGTGCAGTAAGAGCAGGCTGGGATTTAACAGCCTCCGAGCTGACTGTACTCCACAGCTTACTGGACACCCATGAAGACAATGATGTGTTATCTAAAAATAAACGTAGAGTGATATTTGAATAGACTCCACCAAACACAGCAAGTGTGTATTAAAAACAATAATTTTATTAAAAGTGACCCGTTTCTCAGCCTCTGCAAGGGCTGTTTCCTCAGGCTATACAAAAACTCCAATAAAACCATAAACCAGATATACCTGTATGTGTCATCAGTAGGTAATTAGTTGGCATGGTAACCAAAACAAACAAACCCTCTCAAGAATAAGTTAACATAAGTTATACATAGTATTAGTCTATAACCAGCATGAAAGAATAAACATGTACATAATTCAGAAAAACTCTTGACATAAATAATCCTCAATTTACTTTTTTGGCCCATATAGATTGCAATCCTATGTTAATGTTTTCAACACAAGATAGAATCAATAGCAATATAATAAGAATAAAAACATGTATTACCACAGCTGTGACATGAAAAAGACTTGGGATTTGTCTATACTCAGCATAAGCACATAACAATCAGTAAACCCATGCATTATTCAGGCAAAAGCATTAAGCAAAAATTAGCTTTTCCCACATAGATTGCAATCTTGTATTAGTCTTAATAAACAAAGCACTGTGTAAAAAATAATAATAATATAAGATTAATTAAAATATAACACAACATTAATTCATCGAAAACAAAACAGGATCCCTATGATTGCACCATATAGCTTTCTACGCAGATGCATCTACAATATATATAAAAAAAATATTTGGAAAATATTTTGTGCCACCCCTACCCTTACAATGGTACATTCGATCCTGCTAATGACGGATGACTTTCAAACATGAGGGGGGAATCAGACCAGCAAAAGAGAACTGGCTTCGCCATATGGCTAAATGGGAAACTGAAAATGTGCTGCTGGATATTTGTAACGCCGTCTCCATCCGTTTTTGACTGCTTCAGCATGATAGTCTCCAACACCGGGAAAGGTGTATACAATTGGGACAGAACAGAAACAAGACCCCAGGTCCACCATGTCAGGGGTTTTTCAGCTTAAGACACTAAGGGCATGCTGTTTGTTTCCGTTGTCTTCATGTATGCTTTTACTGGAATATCAAAGAATAAAGAATAAGTGTTTTACTGCAGCCCCAGGACTCCAAGTGTTTATTTTCAGGGGTTTTTCCCTGCTTTGTTTGCCATGTGCTGCTGGCAGCCATTTTACTCACCTCTCTTGCTGAATCTGGTGCAGAGTGTGTGATGCTTCTCATTTCCTGCACGCCCTCTTATGGCCAGATAAGTGTACATCATCCATGTGAGACAGGTTGCAGTCTCAGAATTGTGATGTCATCATTTATTATTTAAAGGGCTTCTGTTCAGTATGCTTTGCCCTTGCGTTGTCTCAGACCTGTTTGTCAATGCCTGTGTTTCAGTTCCTGTGTATCACCTGGCTGTCTGACGTCCCTCCCGGTTCCTGATCCCTGGCTTGTTCCTGACTCTGCTGTTCTCCTTGTTCCTGATTCTGGCTCATCTGACTACTAGCTTTGGCTCCTGACTCGGCTCATCTGACTATTCGCTTTGGCTCCTGACTCGGTTCGTCTGACTACCAGCTCTAGCTTTGAATCCTGGCTTGTTGTTTGACTTGTGGACTTTTTATTATTTTTTGTTATTAATAAAGGTGTGATTATTTTTGCACTTCTCGTCTCAGTCTGATTCCTGGCACCCTGACATTACGCAAGGGCCATGAATCCTGATGGTGCTAATAATCCACCTTTACCTACCATCATTTCCAGGATGGATGAACAGGATCACCGCTTGGATGAATTTGCACTAGCCCTACAAACCCTGCTGACTCGTACTGCACATTTGGACCAGAGTGTCCCACAAGTTATGGCTGCTCCTGTTTCTGCTGCTGCACCTAGTCCTACCAGGAGCATGTCCGGTTCTACACCTCTACTTTAGCGATATGGAGGTGATCCTATTCAATGCAGAGGGTTTTTGAACCAGGTGGGCCTTTACTTTGAGATGTTACCTCAGGCGTTTCCCTCTGACAGAGCTAAGGTGGGATTTCTCATCTCGTTACTCTCTGACTCAGCTCTTGCCTGGGCTAATCCCTTGTAGGAGACTAATTGTGAGGTATGTACTTATAATGGATCTCAACTGCCAAGATAAATAATAATAAGTGTGTATCACTCTGTATTACAGACTATTATATTAGCATAGGCTGTGTTGTTACAGAGTGAACTTACTCAGTTGACTTAGAATGTCAATATAGGAGTGTTATGGCTACTGTTATATTGTGGCAACATTCATTGAGGAGCACAATAAGTAACCAGAATTAATTACAAATATCTCTTAAGCGACAGTACAATCAATCCAAGGCTTGTTTGTAAATCCCGAGTTACAGTGTGTGAGAGGTTCAGTCTCTGCAGGTACTGACAGCCTTAGCAGCTTTGTATAGGACGTGAGGAGACAGGTCGCTGGGTTTGCAGCTACTGACAGGGGCATGTTTAAGTCTGTGAAGTTCTCCTGCTGGTGACGTCACTCCTGGCTCGTAGCTCTAGTATGAAGGCAGCTGTCTAATCTGTTAAGACTTATTGTAAGTAGTGATCCGTTGTAGCAATAAGTGAAGATTTATGGTATATGGCAAAGTTCAGTAGTAGTAAGTACTCACTTGGTGTCTGATCCGGAATTGTTATGATAACAACAGAGGAGCACACAGAATGTTGCGCTATGCGCCTTAGGGGAGAGCGCTGTACAGGTTGCACCACAACAAGTCATTACTGGTGAGAACGCTGATCCGTAGTGAAAGTTAGCAACAACTGCTGTTAGCATCAAAAGATATTCAGTACTGTGAGGAAGTAGACAGTTCGATAGGAAACCAAACTGCAGCTGGTATTTGTAATCCAAAAGGCAGAAAATAACTTCTTTTAATTATCTCGCTCTTCTCAGAGGGAAATCAAGAGTGCTCAGAGCTTAGCTGAATTATACACAATAACTAAGCACTCGTTTGGGGCGTGGACATGATTTAAATACAGGTGAGGAGGTAACCTGCAGTAGCAGGTAACACCAGGAGCGGAATCCTTACACTAATAAACCTGTGATTTCAAATTACCCTGAATTTGTGGCCTCCTTTAGAAGGGTATTTGATGTTCTGGCTCACTCCTCCTCTGCTGCTAAACAACTCATGTCCAATCAGCAAGGTACGAGATCTGTTGCTCAGTATGCCATTGAGTTTGGTACGCTTGCCGCAGAGGTAGGTTGGAACAATGAAGCCCTTGTTGCCCACCTTCTTTCATGGGCTCTCTGATGCAATTAAAGGCGCAGTTGCTGCCAGAGATTTACCAGAGATTCTCGAGGCATTGATGTCTTTTTTTATTCTAATTGACATCAGACTCAGAGAGAGGCCCTCTTTCGAGGAGCGCTTGCGGAAGCCTCCTGTTCCGTTGTTTCCTTCGTGTTCGTTCCCACCCATGCCTCCCTCTCCTCCTATGCCTCCTGGTCCCGAGTCACCAGGTACTGCTGAGCCAATGCAGTTGGGATTCACGCGTCTCTCCGCGGCGGAGAGGGCCTTTAGGAGGAGGGAGGGGCTCTGCCTCTATTGTGGGAAACCTTTTAAAGTCTTGTCCTACACGGCTGGGAAATGCTTGCACCTTAGGTCCTGTCAGGGGCAGACCTTGGGTGGTTTATCCTCATCCCCAGAACTGCTAAAGGAGAAACCATTGGTCACGGTTTCCTCCATAGTCACCCAGGCTCTTGTTGACTCCAGTGCTGCGGGCTATTTCATTGACAGTGCTTTTGTATCAAAGCACTCCATTCCTGTATTGTCTCAGTCCGTTCCGCTTGCTATTGAGGCCATTGATGGCAGGCCCCTTCAGCCCCCACTCGTTACTCGCGAAACTACTCCGTTATCCATGGCTCTTGGGGCTCTCCATTTTGAAACCCTCCAGTTCCAGGTGATAAACTCTCTACATTTTCTGGTTGTTCTGGGTTATCCCTGGCTCCAAAAGCACAATCCCAGTCTCGACTGGCGCAGGTCCGAAATGTTGTCATGGTCTCCGCAATGTATTTCTACTTGTCTTCAGAAACAAGTCAAAGTCTTGTGCACTTTTTCGGTATCTCAATTGCCAGAGATGTACAGAGACATTTTTGACAAGGTGCGTGCCTTGCCTCCTCACCGGTCTTAAGATTGTGCCATAGACCTGCAACCCAGAGCCATTCCTCCTCAGGGCCAGGTTTACGCTCTGTCTGTTGCGGAGAATTGTGCTATGAAGGAGTATGTTGCCGATGCTCTGTCGCGGGGATCATCCGCAAATCCTGCTCTCCTGCAGGGGCTGGCTTCTTCTTCCATGCATCGATTATAGGGGTCTTAATCGTCTTACCATTAAGAATGCTTACCCTATTCCGCTCATTACGGAACTCTTTGACCGCCTCAAGGGAGCTACAATCTTTTCTAAACTTGATTTGAGAGGAGCGTACAATCTCGTTAGGATCAAGGAGGGCCACGAATGGAAACAGCATTTAACACCAGGAGCGGGCATTATGAATATCTTGTAATGCCCTTTGGCTTATGTAATGCTCCGGCTGTTTTTAAGGAATTTATTAATGATGTTGCAACAGTGTGTTGTGGTGTACTTAGATGACATCCTCATACACGGGTACTTCAGAGACTATGTGAGAACGGCCTGTTTTGTAAACTCGAGAAATGTGAGTTCCATCAGACTCAAGTAACCTTCCTAGGTTATGTTATCTCCATTGCAGGGTTCTCCATGGATCCAGACATGTTGTCTGCAGTTCTGCAGTGGCCTCGCCCAGTTGGTCTTCAGTCTAATCAACATTTTTTGGGCTTCGCCAATTACTATAGAGAGTTTATTAAAAACTTTTCTTCCTTGGTCAAAACTATCACAGACATGACCCGTAAAGAGAATGATCCACTCCATTGATCACCTACTGCCATTAAGGCCTTTGCTGCTGCTCCAGTTCTGACTCATCCTAACCCTGCCCTGTCTTTCATCTTGAGGTTGATGCATCTGAGACTGGAGTAGGTGCCCTCTTGTCTCAACGTCCTATGCCTGATGATTCCTTGCATCCGTGTGGTTTCTGCTCTAAGAAATTGTCTCCAGCGGAGTGCAATTATAAAATTGGCGACAGGGAATTACTGGCCATAATTTTGGCACTCAAGGAATGGAGGCATCTTCTCGAGGGTACTAGGGTACCAGTGCTCATTCTTACTGACCACAAGAATTTAACTTATCTATCTGAACCAAAACGTTTGTCGCCCCGAAAGGCAAGATGGGCACTATTTTTGTCTCGGTTTAATTATGTGGTCTCCTACCTGCCTGGTAGTAAGAATGTTAGGGCTGATGCCCTCTCTTGACAATTTTCACCTCTGTCCAAGGAGGAGTCTCTATGTACTCCAGTTATACCTCCTGACCATATTTTGGCTACCATACATACTAATTTGACCTCTCCCTTGGGGGAGGAGATCCTGGCTGCACAAACCAATGCACCTCCTGAGAAATCTAGTGGTAAGTGTTTTGTTCCAGAGAATCTTCGATCTAAACTTTTGCACACTTACCACTATCCTAAAGCCGCAGGTCACCCGGGCAAGAACCAAATGATTTGGTCTGTCACTCGACAGTTCTAGTGGCCAGGTCTTCATTCTGATGTTGCTGCGTATGTTGCCTCCTGCTCAGTTTGTGCCCAGAATAAGACTCAACGTCTTCCTGTGGGTCTTCTTCAACCTATTGCTAATGGTGAGCGTCCTTGGACACATCTTTCCATGGACTTCATTGTCGAGATCCCTGTGTCCAATGGCAATACTGTTATCCTAATAGTGGTTGACCATTTTTCTAAAATGTCACATTGCATTCCCTTGAAGAAGCTGCCTACCTCAATTTTTGCCTGGGAGGTCTTCCGTTTACAGGGGTTACCCAAGGAGATAGTCTCAGACCGGGGTAGCCAGTTTGTCTCCAGATTTTGGTGTTCCTTTTGTGCTCAAATGGGGATCCAGCTTTCCTTTTTCTTGGCATATCACCCTCAATCCAATGGGGCTGCGGAACAAGCTCTGGAATAGTTCCTCCGTTGCTATGTCTCAGATCACCACAATAATTGGTCTGAACTGTTACCTTGGGCAGAGTTCGCTCGTAATGGTGCTATTAATGCTTCCTCCCAGTTATCCCTGTTAATGGAATTATGGGTTTCAACCATCCTTGTTGCCTGATTCATTCATGTCTCAGGGTATTATGACTTTGGAGGAGTATCTCCGGCAACTCCGTTCCACGTGGGTGCAGATTCAGGATTGCCTTCATCGTTCTATGCATTGCCAAAAGTTCCAGGCTGATCGTAGGCGCCTTTCTACCAGGTTGGTGAGAGAGTTTGGCTTTCCTCCCGCAACTTGAATCTTCGTGTGCCTTCCAATAAAGGGGCTCCCTGTTATGTTGGTCCTTTTCAAATACTCCGACAGGTCAATCCTGTGGCCTATGCTCTTGACCTTCCTCCTGCAATGAGCATCTCCAATGTTTTTCATGTCTCCCTCTTGAAACCATTGGTTTGTAATCGGTTTACACTGTGTTGCCTCATCTCCATCCTATCTTTGTTGACAACAATGAAGGATATGAGGTCAGCAGCATTATGTCCAGAGGCCGCGTACAGTATTTGGTTCACTGGAGGGGCTACAGTTGGGAGGAGCGTTCATGGGTTCCCTCCTCTGGTGTTCATGCTACCGCCCTCCTCCGTGCCTTCGATGCTCGTTTCCTCAATAATAGCCTTTTGTCCTCCTGTGGGGGAGGGATTGTTGAGGGGAGGGTACTGTCAGGGGTTTTTCACTGCTTTGTTTGCCATGTGCTGCTGGCAGCCATTTTACTCACCTCTCTTGCTGACTTTGGTGCATTGTGGGGGATGCTGCTCATTTCCTGCACTTCCTTTTATGGCCAGACTGGTGTGCATCATCTGTGTGAGACAGGATGCAGTCTCAGAATTGTGATGTCATCACTTATTATTTAAAGGGCCTCTGTTCAGTATGCTTTGCCTTTGCGTTGTCTCAGACCTGTTTGTGAGAGTTCCTGAGTATTACCTGGCTGTCCGACGTCCTTCCTGGTTCCTGATCCCTGGCTTGTTCCTAACTCTGCTGTTTTCCTTGTTCCTGGTTCCGGCTCGTCTGACTACTCGCTTTGGCTCCTGACTCAGCTCGTCTGAGTATTCGCTTTGGCTCCTGACTCGGCTTGTCTGACTACCAGCTCTGGTTTTGACTCCTGGCTTGTTATTTGACTTGTGGACTTTTTTTATTATTTTTTTGTTATTAATAAAGGTGTGATTATTTTTGCACTTCTCGTCTCAGTCTGATTCCTGACACCCTGACATACACACATATATGTGTGTGAGTGAATGTATTTCTTCAGTATCCTCAGCAAACTGATATGCCATGTTTATTTAGGAAACACACTTATATAAAATAAGCAATGTTTCAAGCTAGATGTCCTTATTCCTACGTGTTGACTGTGTAGAATCCAATATCCAAAAGCACCTTTACATTTAACTTAGGCCGCACTTGACCGTGAGACGCTGGGCGTTCCCTCAGAGCTCTAATGACGTAATTCTCAGCGTTTCCAGCATGCTGGTAAAGCTGGGACTTTTCAGAGCAAGCTCAGACGCTTGTAAACATGGCAGCCTCTACAAGCACCCACTTCTGCCCCACTGGACTCAGATGATTCCTATGATTTTCTGTATGTATATAACATAAAGTATATTTATATACACACGTGTTGCTCGTGGAGGCTGCCATGTTCATAATATTATTATGTAGAAAGAACAGAACAACCCAGCACTCATCAACCAGACCCAATGGTGCACGCTAGTGGGGTCCTTGCACTCACCCCAATCAAAGGTATAGTGAAGAAGTTGAAGCAGCACCAACTTAAAGTATTCTTTATATTTTTATTGCATCAGAGACATAAAAACAACGACGTTTCGGTCAGAACCTGACCTTAATCATGTTATACAAACAAATGACAAAACCACTCCTTATGTAGCCATAATAGGCGGGGTTACTACCTGTACAGGTGTGAGACTAATAATTAACCCTCTGTGTCTATACATCAGGGAGACTTTCCTTCATGCTCTATATTAATGAATATGTATGTTATATTGTATCTTCCAGGTTACTATAAGTTGATAAGAGGAAATTGACTTAACCACTAGAGGGAGCATGAAGGAATATCTTGTATAATTTACATTCCTATTCATATGTATATTGATGTTAATATATGTCAATTTTATCTGTTGGTAAAGTAACAAGGGTATCAAGGGAATTACTCCCAATAGTTTATAAGGTCAAATCTTGAGTTGAGACCCTGGGGAAGTCTAGTTCTTAGCTGAAAAATCCAGTATATTTCACGTTTGGCCAAAATCTTCTCAATGTTACCTCCCCTGTGGGGAACCCTTGCTTTTTTGATAGCTGTCCATCTGAAGGAATTGAGGCAGCTGTTGTGTTAAGTTGCAAAATGTTGCACCAAAGGGGTGGTAGCAGTACCTCTGGTCAGTGTGGATATATGTTCCCTCACCCTGGAATTGATATCCCTAGAAGTAAGTCCAACGTATTGGAGATTACAAAGGGTACAGGTGACACGTGCATTACTACGTATACATGTTATATTTACCCTGTCCTTTAAGCAATCTGTGACGTAATGATACTCTCAGATTTGTATACCATACAAATCCAATATAGTATAATATAAAGCATTGTAAGGGAAGGTAACATTACATAATACTATACTATGTTGCATTATTAGGTTGTTGAGTACACCACTTATTCCCTGCTGTAGCCCTAAGGGTTAATTTTCATACATAAGTGATAGCTAAGCTGGGTGTGTTTTTATGTAATCCACTAGGTTTTTCAGCCTATTAGATGCTATGTTACCCTTTTTAAATTGTACACATGTGTGCAGCACCACAGGCTATGATTACGGCTTTCAGCTGAAACATGTAAGCCATTGGTGCCACGCTCACTCGCACTTTGCACTGTTGACCCATGAGCTTGTTTCTGCTCAGATTTTACTGGATTTAATAAACCAACGTTTTATTTTGCTAAGTGCTTTTGCACTGATTTTTACTATGCAATGTCGTGCATTGCATTAAATATTCATGTACATAAAAAAAAATATAAAAATAAATTAAAAACCAACATTTAATTAATTAGTAAATATTTTAAATTAACCCACAGTGGGGGAATTTATATATTTGTTTACTTATTAGTACTGCTTAGGTCCAGTTTCACATATTGCAATTTATTTCATATTTTTTTGAAAATGATTAGCCCAACAGTGGATGATCCACTGAAATGGATGTTTGCCCAGTGCCCAGTCAGTATTAAAGACGGCCCTGCATACAATATAGTATAATATAAAGCATTGTAAGGGAAGGTAACATTACATAATACTGTGTTGTATTATTAGGTTGTTGAGTACACAGCTGACTAGGTTGCCTGTCTGTTCTGTCTCCCACTTATTTCCTGCTGTAGCCCTAAGGGTTAATTTTCATACATAAGTGATAGCTAAGGTGGGTGTGTTTTTATGTAATCCACTAGGTTTTTCAGCCTATTAGATGCTATGTTACCCTTTTTAAATTGTACACGTGTGCAGCACCACAGGCTATGATTACGGCTTTCAGCTGAAACATGTAAGCCATTGGTGCCACGCTCACTCGCTCTTATTCGTTTGCACTGTTGACCCATGAGCTTGTTTCTGCTCAGATTTTACTGGATTTAATAAACCAATGTTTTATTTTGCTAAGTGCTTTTGGGACTCTACTTTTCTTTTTGTTATGCTGATAAATGTAGAAAATCATATTTTCAGTTGCCACAGTGTACTTATATAAATAAGTGTTGTAAATTTAATAATACTTTCACAAGTAAGGGAGCTAATAATAAACGTTTTCATGTGCAAAGGGGTCTACTGCACGATAATGGATTACACATATAGAATTCATATGTGAGACGTTTCTTTTTGCATGCAATATTTCTAATACTTAAAGGACCAGTCAACACAGTAGATTTACATAATCAACAAATTCAAGATAACAAGACTACAGACATCCCAACCTGCAAAAACTAATTTCAGGGAGGTGGCTTCACCTGTTACTGCGCCGCCCCCCCTCCCAGTTATATATTGGACACCTTGAAACCCTAAATAAGATAGAGACTTATCATTAAAGTAGCTTCCCACTAAAGTCACATTAAAAAAAAAAGTAGCTTTATTGCACAACTACATACAACAAACCTATTTTCCAGTGATCGTACGCTTGTTAAATGCTTAAATATTTTACAATACGAAGTTTAGTTTCGTGCAGTAAATAAGCTAGTATTTGTGTTTTATTTTATTAAAATCAGTGGGGGCTTTTTGGTTACTGGTGCATGCTTTAAATGTACAGTAAACACCAGAATTTTTGTTGTTTAAAAAGGTAGATAATCCCTTTATTACCCATTCCCCAATTTTGCATAACCAACACAGTTATAATAAAATACTTTTTACCTCTGTGATTACCTTGTATCTATGGCTCTGCAAACTGCCCCCTTATTTCAGTTCTTTTGACAGACTTGCATTTTTAGCCAATTAGTTCTTGCTCCTCGGAGCTTCACGTGCCTGAGCTCAATGTTATCTATATGAAACACATGAACTAACGCCCTCTAGTGGTGAAAAACTGTCAAAATGCTTTCAGATTAGAGGCGGCCTTCAAGGTCTAAGAAATTAGCTTATGAACCTCCTAGGTTTAGCTTTCAACTAAGAATATCAAGAGAACAAAGCAAAATTGGTAATAAAAGTAAATTGGAATGTTGTTTAAAATTACATGCCCTATTTAAATCATGAAAGTTTTTTTTTTTTTACTTGACTGTCCCTTTAAGGGTTCTATAACGTCCCAGCAACTAAAGGCATTGCTTAAAGAAACACTTTTCCAGATTTGGGTCACATTGGATCATGGTACTTGGAGCTTCAGGGAGATTGCATTCCATTTGCTGGCATCAGGGAGTCGCTATTACAATCAGGGAGACTCCCTGAACTTCAGGGAGAGTTGAGATGTCTGAGACTATGCAATAGCACTTAGTCTGAACTTCAAATGAGTAGTAGATTTTTTTTCTGGCAATTTTAAAAGTTATGTCCTTTTCCACTCCCCCTGTACCTGATTTTACACCCCAAAATATGTCTCCCCTATTGTTCCTAGAGAAACAAACACAATTTAAAGTAAAATAATGCTGTATGGCCAAGAAAATTTAGAACATTAAACTCAGATTTTAACATTGTGTAATTCTTGCTGATATACACAGTAAACAATCTAGTAGTGTCTGACTACGTGCAGGAAGCCTTTTGACACAGTTTCAATGTCGTCCTGAAATGCTGTGTCATCTGGTGATGAGAACAAAACTTTGTCATCCAATTCCCACCTCTTTCTGCCCGGTAACACACAGTACTGTGACTCATTAAAAACGGACTGCTTCCCATGAGTTTTTTTTTTTTTTTTTTTTTTAACATGCATGGGTCCTTCAGGCATCTGCAAGGCAGCTTATATGAAACTCTTCTATTACTTTCTATGTTTTTCATTCAGGCAATGTACAGTAATGCCTCGGCTTGGGACTTGGGGAAGGCTAGTAGGCATGTGAAAGAGTTCCGCAGGTGCTTAAACTCCACGTCATTTGTAACAACATTAAAGTTTTTTTTTCGTTTCATATAACTTTAACCCTTGTGTGCATGTCGGAATAGACTGGCTGTTGGGTTACAGAAGAGGCTCGCTCAAGCTAGGGCATGTCTCATTCACCCACTTCTGCCCCACTGGACTCAGATGATTACTATGATTTTCTGTTTAAGATTGTACTCATTGGGGATGCAGGGGTTGGTAAAACCTGTGTGGTACAGAAGTTCAAAACTGGCGTGTTCGTGGAACGACAGGGAAATACTATCGGGGTTGACTTTACCATGAAGACACTGGAGATTCAAGGCAAAAGGGTTAAGGTGAGAGACAAAAAACTATGTACTATAGTATAATGTCTAATAAAGCAGCACTGCAGATCATTGCACAATTGCAGATTTTGGACAGTAAAACAAATACCAGAATAGTACCAGGAGTAATTATTTTGGAGAAGTGTTAAATGATAGTGAGGGGAAAATAATTCTTCATCATACAGATAAGCATAAAGTAAGTGTGTTTTATCCTGTAGGGGGCATGGTAGAATATGATATTTATATATTACATCATTTATTGCAGTGATTTATGCTTTGCATAAGAATCTGTGTAGAATGATAGTGTGGTGAGAAAAACACATCAATTGTATTTAGCTTTGTATGTCTTCCCAGACATTTCTAGACTTCATAACAATATTTTACCTTATCACATCTATTGGGAGGTTGTTCCATGAATCAACTAGATGTGCATTAGTTCTCAACCTTCTGCCATTTGTTACACTTTGTTCTGGTGGTCTTGTTTAGTTTTATTAAAGGGTCTATAAAATCCTTGAAATTTCATTATAAATGTCTAGCTATGTGTTTATTAAAACAACTTTGCATTATACTTTTTTATTATTTATTTTGCCTCCTTTTCATGTAATTTAGTTCTGAAAATTGTGGATATGCTATTTCTTAGACATTGAAATGTACACTAATTATTTATGCTAACCCTACTACATATCTTTCCAAAAGCTTTAAAACAATGCACTTTTTGCTAACATAATGGGCTTTTACTACCCTTGTTGTCTACAGACTCAAACCTGGATTGGGTCCTCCAAATAAGGCAATTTGTTTTAGTAATGTTGAGACTTGGCTAGTATGTTATTATATAGAAAGACATCAAAAACATTGTGTAATTGCAAGGTGTTTGCTGCCCCTTTAAATCCTTTTATAGCTGTATAGCTCAAAGCAGCATTGTAATGTAAAATATATGGTCCAATTTGCTCAAGCATGTCACCACCAATTTAGGTACTGGCAGCCAGTATGGAGTATAGGACTTTTTATTTTATTGATTTACATATTTTTTTTCTGTAGTGTAAGCAGGAACCCTTCTCACCCTCCCACCTCCCTGATCCCATAGAAACAGCTCTCTAATTGTCCCTCCCCTTCCACTGGTCACTACCATCTTAGGTACTGACAGTGTAGGGCCTTTTCTTTCATGTAATTGGCAAGAGTCCATGAGCTAGTGACGTATGGAATTTACAATCCTACCAGGAGGGGCAAAGTTTCCCAAACCTCAAAATGCCTATAAATACACCCCTCACCACACCCACAATTCAGTTTTTACAAACTTTGCCTCCTATGGAGGTGGTGAAGTAAGTCTGTGCTAAGATTTCTACGTTGATATGAGCTTCTCAGCATTTTGAAGCCCGATTCCTCTCAGAGTACAGTGAATGTCAGAGTGATGTGAAGGGAGTATCACCTATTGAATGCAATGTTTTTCCTCGCGAGAAATCTATTTCATAGGTCCTTTGTTATCGGTCGTAGAGATTCATCTCCTACCTCCCTTTTCAGATTGACGATATACTCTCATATTCCATTACCTCTACTGATAACTGTTTTAGTACTGGTGTGGCTATCTGCTATATGTGGATGGGTGTCTTTCGGTAAGTATGTTTTCATTACATAAGACACTCTCAGCTATGGCACTTTATGTATTAATATAAATTTCTAAATATATGTATTGTACTTATATTTGCCATGAGTCAGGTTTATGTATATTTCCTTTTGCAGACTTGGGAAAACATTTAGGAAAATATTTTTCTTACCTGGGGTTTAGTCTTTTTTTCAAATGGACTGCTTATTTCATTTAATTTTCGCGGGCAAAATTAGGCTCGCGAGGCACAAACATGCTGAGGTAATAAATTACGTCATTCTTGGCGCAATAATTTTTTTGGCGAGAAGGTACGTCCGGTGACGCAAGTTAGTAATTTCCGGCCTCTTAGTTGACGCTGGGTTCTTTACACAACGTTGCATCTGCAATGACGCGAGTGTGTCATTTCCGGATGTTGTTAGCGCCAAAAAATGTCATTTCGCGTTGTGCGTCATACTTGGAGCCAAATAATTTCATTATTTAAAACCACATTCCTATGTGACTCTTGCCTTTTTTGTATGTCAGAGGGCTATGCTGTTTGCATTTTTTCCCATTCTTGAAACTGCATATAAGGAAATTGATAATTTTCCGATTCTTGAAACTGCCATATAAGGAAATTGATAATTTTGCTTTATATGTTGTTTTTTTCTCTTACATTTGCAAGATGTCTCAATCTGATCCTGTCTCAGAAACCACTGTTGGAACCCTGCTGCATGATAACAGTTCTACCAAAGCTAAGTGTATTTGTTGTACATGTGTGGAGATTATATGTCCAGCTGTGGTATGTAATAGTTGTCATGATAAGCTTTTACATGCAGAGAATGTATCCATCAGTAATAGTACAATGCCTGTTGTTCCTTCAACATCTAATGTTCATGATATTCATGTGAATATAAAATATTTTGTTGCTGATGCGATTCAGAAGGCTTTGTCTGCTATCCCGCCTTCTAATAAACGTAAAAGGTCTTTTAAAACTTCTCATAAAGTTGATGAAATTTCAAATGACCAACAACATACTGAATTATCCTCCTCTGATGAGGATCTATCTGATTCAGAAGATCCTACCTCAGACATTGACACTGACAAATGTACTTATTTAAAATGGAGTATATTCGTTCCTTGTTAATTACATTGGATATTGAGGAACTAGTCCTCTTTATATTAAAACTAGTAAACGTTTAAACTATGTTTATAAACATCCTGTGGTTAATCCAGAGGTTTTTCCAATTCCTGATGCTATTTCTGATATGATTTCTAAGGAATGGAATAGCAGTTAGTTTTGGAGTTTTGGGAAAAGATCCCCAGAGTTGATAGGGCTATTTCTACTCTTGCCAAACGTACTACTATTCCTATGGAAGATAGTACTTCCTTTAAGGACCCTTTAGATAGGAAACTTGAATCTTATCTAAGGAAAGCTTATTTATATTCTGGCTATCTTCTCAAGCCTGCCATTTCTTTGGCTGATGTTGCAGCTGCATCAACTTTTTGGTTGGAAAGTTTAGTGCAACAGGAAACAGATCCTGACTTGTCTAGCATTGTTCGCTTGCTTCAACATGCTAATCATTTTATCTGTGATGCCATTTTTGAAATCATCAAAATTGATGTTAAATCTATGTCTTTAGCTATTTTAGCTAGAAGAGCTTTGTGGCTTAAATCTTGGCATGCTGATATGGTATCTAAATCTAGATTACTATCTCTTTCTTTCCAAGGTAAACATTTATTTGGTTCTCAGTTGGATTCAATTATTTCAACTGTCACTGGGGGGAAGGGAGTTTTTTTGCCTCAGGATAAAAGACCTAAGGGTAAATCTAAAGCTTCTAACCGTTTTCGTTCCTTTCGACAAAATAAGGAACAGAAACCCAATCCTTCCCCAAAGAATCTGGTTCCAATTGGAAACCTTCTTCAAGTTGGAATAAATCCAAGCCGTTTAAGAAACCAAAACAGCCCCCAAATCTGCATGAAGGTGCGGCCCTCATTCCAGCTCAGCTGGTAGGGGGCAGATTAAGATTCTTCCAAAATATTTCGGCAGATTCTGTCCAAAATCTATGGATTCAGAGTATTGTCTCTCAAGGGTACTGAATAGGATTCAGAGTAAGACCTCCTGTGAGAAGATTATTTCTCTCACACATCCCAGCAAATCCAGTAAAGGCTCAGGCTTTTCTGAAATGTGTTTCAGACCTGGAGCTTTCAGGGGTAATCATACCAGTTCCGTTTCACGAACAGGGTCTGGGGTTTTATTCAAATCTATTCATCTTCCCAAAGAAAGAAAATTATGCCTTTTTGTTCAGCAAGGTCATTATATGTCCACGATAGACTTACAGGATGCATATCTTCATATTCCGATTCATCCAGACCATTTTCAGTTTCTGAGATTCTCTTTTCTAGACAAGCATTACCAATTTGTCGCTCTTCCATTTGGCCTAGCGACAGCTCCAAGAATCTTTTCAAAGGTTCCCGGTGCCCTACTCTCTGTAATCAGAGAACGGGGTATTGCGGTGTTTCCTTATTTGGACGCTATCTTGGTACTGGCTCAGTCTTTACATTCTGCAGAATCTCACACAAATCAACTAGTGTTGTTTCTTCAAAGACATGGTTGGAGGATTAATTTACCAAAAAAGTTCCTTGATTCCTCAGACAAGGGTCACCTTTTTTGGTTTCCAGATCGATTCAGTGTCCATGAGTCTGTCTCTAACAGACAAGAGGCGATTAAAATTGGTTTCAGAGTGTCGATACCTTCAGTCTCAATCATTCCCTTCAGTAGCTATGTGCATGGAAGTTTTAGGTCTCATGACTGCAGCATTGGACACGATCCCCTTTGCTCGTTTTCATTTGAGACCTCTCCAGCTTTGTATGCTGAATCAATGGTGCAGGGATTATACAAAGATATCACAATTAATATCCTTAAATCCCAATGTTCGACTCTCTCTGACTTGGTGGTTAGATCACCATCGTATAGTTCAAGGGGCCTCTTTTGTTTGTCCAACCTGGTCTGTGATCACAACAGATGCAATTCTTTCAGGTTGGGAAGCTGTCTGTGGATCTCTGACAGCACAAGGGGTTTGGAAATCTCAAGAGGCGAGGTTACCAATCAATATTTTAGAACTCCGTGCTATTGGGGGGCGGAGCCAACTTTCAAACCAGACGGTCGCACCTCTCAGCAGCTCCAACTATAATATATACAGCAAACAAAATTAGCGACCGTCTGGGTCCATCTACTCTTTTATTAAAACTACTGATAATGACCTGAAATCACAGCCGTTCTCAACGTCCACTTTTAAAGTAAGGAATACATCATACACAGAACCCCACAACCCTGATGCGTTACAACCAACTGCGTGGTCTAAAGCAGCCATCTTGCGGCCTAACTGGCACTTCCAGCTGGGAGCAACATTAACCAAAGGCTATTATATTTAACCCCCATCTGAGGGGACCGTTAACCTATCTCATCATGGAGGACGCAGAGAGCATTGTGGAACAGATGCATAAGTTCCTAGATGGATGTGGAGCTATGCTTAGATGCCAACCTATGGCGGAGTTTCAGCAGCCAGCAGCGACAATAGCAACCCACACTGCCTACTTACTCACACCTGTTCTGGAGAATAGGGGGGCTGTGGGCTTGCAGAGTCCGCCGCCTAAGAAGCACCAGATACAAAACACCCTGGGAGTGAATTATAGAATGGCGGCATCGTGTGTGTCTGAGGCGGACGCAGGGGACAAAACGTACACGTCTGAACGCTCACAACTCCTAAGCAGTTGCAGCCTAACTAGAGTGTCATCCGATGCGGCTGATCACAGACTACCGGTGAAGGACCTGGTGTCTTGTAGCGGGATATACAGGGTCCCTTGGGACCAGCCGAGGACAGATCGGTTTAGAGGAGCAGCTACTCGGAGGGACTCTTGCCTTATGCGCTTGGGACTATCTCCTCATTTGGAGAGCCTCACCCAGCATTGCCTACGCAGCACGGATGGGGACTTCAACTTACTGTTCACGCTTAAGGCTTTCATTAGCCTACAAGATGAGGGGCTCCCGGAACGCTATGGATACTGTCGTGCCGGAGTTGGTTGACTAGGTTAAAGGTTTATTGACTTTGGCACTTTCGGTCTTCATATATATATATTAGAGACAGTAGAGACCATGATTTTGCAAAGTTTCGGTGCCTTTACAGTTCACCTTTTTTTTATTACTTATATCCCTCCCACGACCCCTAGCCCAGTGTTTATGAAGCTGCTTTACTTAGTTTCACTGCATACATCTATATGCTTATAGATTGTGATCAGATTGAAGCACTTACACAATACCTAGGAAACTTTCATGCTGTTAAGTATTATTATTATTAATATGCACATGTTTTTAGGTTTGTTTTGTTAGGTTGGAAAGCTCATTTAGGTAGTTTATATTAGATTAGAAATCTCAAATGGCAACAATATAAAAAGGAGGTTTGTTTTGTGGCACAGATGTGGTCTCCCTTACCCCATATTAACCTTCGCTAGCTGTTTAATTTTGCATATGTTTGAAGCCCAAGAGAGGCCTCTAGAGTTCATTAGATGGTTCATATTTAACTTTAATGCTACATTTTGCCCAATGCATTACTAGGGTTCTATGCAGGTGGGTTGGAGTACTGATTTCATGCTGAATTTCTTACCCTGGTTATCAAGTTAACTATATCACAGAGAGTATAGATTTATATTATGTTCTAATATGCTTTATTTATCTATGTATACTTAGGTCCCTTAACTACTAACCTAACGTTATAAACGCAGTTATAGGAGCTATGGCTTGATAAGAGAATTGCTAATTGGCTCAGTGTTTTTAGTGCTGCCTCTCGTAATAACACTTTAAAGTTAATGCTACCCTTTGCCTAATGCATTACTAGAGTTCTATACAGGTGGGTTGGAGTACTAATTTCATCTAGAATTTTTTTTACCCTGGTTTTTCAGTTAGCTGCACCACAGAGAGCATAGATTTATATTATGTTCTCCTATACTTTATTTTTCTACATTTACTTAGGTCTCTTAACTACTAATCTAACATTATAAATGCAGCTATAGGAGTTATGGCTGGATTGGAGGATTGCTATTCGGCTAAATTTTCTAAGTGCTGCCTCTTGTAATAACACTCTTTTATTGTTTAGAACAGGTACCTGTTCTGGGGTATAGGGCCCATACCCCGACAGCAGTTTCAACAAATTCGTATTGAGGCAACACTACCCTTTTAATATAAATGGAATACTTAAGTCACTTGTGTAACCTATCTAACGTCATTGGCCTATAAGCTACATACCATGCTTCTATAGTCACCTCCCTCCCTCCACTATAATAATACTATATCAACTTCTGGTGTGCTTATCCACTCCCAGTAGATAGCTAGACTTTTTTAGTCTTTCAGTTTTGTGAACACAAATCTTGGTACCACTCTAGGCCAATATGCGCTTAATTTATTTCTATTTTTCCCTTATATGTCTCTGATGCTGTGTATATATGGTTATGTAACTTTACAAGATCAGAGCCTGTTATTTATTGCTGTATTGAACTTACCCCCTCCATCCCACCATCATTCCCCATCATAATCTACACTAGATAAGCTATTAGCCCCATATGTCACTCATTCCTTCCTAGCATTTCCTCAGGGTCTCATATACCCATGTACTGCTATATAAAGCAACATTGCTCCGTATGGCTATAGCCTGCTCATTTAATTCATATAACCTACTACATATATATTCTCCCCTCCCCCCCCCCCCAATCTATAATGTGTCCCCTTGTTAAGGAGAACTAAATATGTGGCTTTTCTTGCCTATGCCGCAACCCTTATTATAACTCTCAACATTACCTACAAATTGACCGTGCTAAAATAATTTTTTCTCTCCTACCTTGAGTTAATATTTCAATTTGGCCCAATAGTGGCCTATTGAGTTACAAGAAAAATGTTTTAAATTTATTTGTTATGCATGATATAAAGCATTATAAAAATGAGGTTTATCATTTGAGACCCATAAGTGATCCCCTAGGTTTGAAAACACCTTCTTTTACTCAAATATTTCTGTTTAGGTTAGAAGGTCCAAGAGAGACCTACTGTACTGTATCATTTAGAAGGTCCCTAGGTGACAGGCACTCCATTTACATAATGTTCACATGGTACATATATTATTAGCCTTGTGTTTCGTTTTTTTTTTTTGTAATCCAATTTTTGTGGTCAATACTCCTTGTAAAACTGATATTTTATCTCATGTGACATAAGAATCTAACTATGCAATGTTGTATGCCTTTACATGAACCTCAAATAAAAAAAAAAAAAAAAAAAAAAAAAAAGAACTCCGTGCTATTTTCAGGGCTCTTCTTGTTTTCAGACAGACAATATCACAACTGTGGCGGATTATCTCAGCCATCAGACTTTACATCCGAGGGAGTGTTCGCTCCATCCAGATGTGTTTTTTCAGATTGTTCAGATGTGGGGTCTTCCAGAAATAGATCTGATGGCTTCCCATCTAAACAAGAAACTTACCAGGTACCTGTCCAGGTCCAGGGATCCTCAGGCGGAGGCGGTGGATGTGTTAGCAGTTCCTTGGTGTTAACAACCTGCTTATATCTTCCTGCCTCTAGTTCTTCCAAGAGTGATTTTCAAGATCATCATGGAACAATCGTTTGTGTTGCTGGTAACTCCAGCATTACCTCACAGGTTTTGGTATGCAGATCTTGTTTGGATGTCCAGTTGCCAACCTTGGCCACTTCCTTTAAGATCAGACCTTCTGTCTCAAGGTCCGATTTTCCATCAGGATCTCAAATCATTAAATTTGAAGGTATGGAAATTGAACGCCTAGTGCTTAGTCATAGAGGTTTCTCTGACTCAGTGATTAATACTGTGTTACAGGCTCGTACATCTGTTTCTAGGAAGATTTATTATCGAGTTTGGAAGTCTTATATTTTATGGTGTTCTTCTCATAAATTCTCCTGGAATTCTTTTAGAATTCCTAGAATTTTACAGCTTCTTCAGGATGGTTTGGATAAAGGTCTGTCTGCAAGTTCCTTGAAGGGACAAATCTCTGCTCCTTTCTGTTTTTATTTCACATAAAAATTGCTAAGCTTTCTGATATTCAATGTTTTGTACAGGCTTTGGTCTGTATCAAACCTGTCATTAAATCAATCTCTCCTCCTTGGAGTCTTAATTTGGTTTTGAAGGCTTTACAGGCTTTGACCCTATGCATTCTTTGGACATTAAATTACTTTCTTGGAAATTGCTGTTTCTTTTGGCAATCTCTTCTGCTAGAAGAGTTTCCGAATTGTCTGCTCTTTCTTGTAAATCTCCTTTTCTGATTTTCCATCAGGATAAGACAGTTTTGCGGACTTCATTTAAATTTCTACCTAAGGTTGTGAATTCTAACAACATTAATAGAGAAATTGTTGTTCCTTCTTTGTGTCCTAATCCTAAAAATTGTTTGGAGAGATCCTTACATTCTTTTGATGTTGTAAGAGCTTTGAAATATTATGTTGAAGCTACTAAAGATTTCAGGAAATCTGAAATGTTGTCTTTTCTGGTTATAGGAAAGGTCGGAAGGCTTTTGCCTTTTCCTTGGCATTTTGGTTAAAGCTTTTGATTCATTAGGCTTATTTGGAGTCAGGTCAGGCCCTACCTCAGAGAATCACAGCTCATTCTACTAGATCAGTTTCCACTTCGTGGGCTTTTAAGAATGAAGCTTCAGTTGATCAGATTTGCAAAGCAGCAACTTGGTCTTCTTTGCAAACATTTACTAAATTCTACCGTTTTGATGTATTTGCTTCCTCAGAAGCAGTTTTTGGTAGAAAAGTTCTTCAGGCAGCTGTTTCAGTTTGATTCCTCTGCTTATGTTTAAGTTTTTTCTTTTCATTTATGAGAATAAACCTATATTTTGGGTTGTGGATTAATTTTGTCAGTGGAAAATGGCTGTTATTATTTTTATTCCTCCCTTTCTAGTGACTCTTCTGTGGAGTTCCACATCTTGGGTATTACTATCCCATACGTCACTAGCTCATGGACTCTTGCCAATCTAAAATAAATTAATTTATCAGGTTTTTGCATAAATTATGTTTTTATCAACATATATATATTTTTTTTTTTTGTAGTGTAGAAATCCCCCATGTCCCTCCTACTCTAATTAACCAGTCATTTATTTAGTGTAGGGACCTCCCTCCCCCTCCAAGTGTTCTTTTTTCTGTAGTGTAGGGATCCACCCCCTCCCTACAATCACATAGTTCCAAAGCAAATAGGCAAAAATGACACACTCTAACATATTACTAAAATGTACCTTTAAAGGAACATAAAAGTGCAAAAAGAAAATGCTCTAATGTGTCAGAGCATTTTTATCCTTACACTGTTGCTTTCATATAACTTATAACTGTGTTTCACACCTGCAAAGGAGTTTAACATAGATCCAGGACAGCAATACACTACTGGGAGCTAGGTGAACACATTTGGATAGCCAATGACAACAGGTATATGTGATTAGCTACCAATCATCAGCTAGCTGCCAGTAGTGCCTGTTGTTCCTAACCCTATCTAGCTATGCATTTTAACAAAGGATACCAAGAGAACAAAGTAAGGTTGCACATTGTAAAGTCTCTTAAAATTGTTTCCTCTATCTTGGCTATAAGTTTAATTTTGAGTTTCATGTCCCTTTTAAAATTAATTCTGTAAAAGTCTTATAATTCAATGGGTACATTTAACTACTGAGCACTGATAGAAGCTTTATCATCAAACATTTATCCTGCTGGAGAGGTTTGTGCTAAACAAGACATAGTTGAGAACTCTAGTGGCACCGAGGAAAGTGACTTTAACAGCATTCAGCAGTATTCTGCGTGTCACCAAAAGATGTATTTTCTGAAATTATATTCTTCGAGTTTGTCACATGGTTTATTAATTTGTGAAGTGCAGCAGTTTTCTTAATCTCATTTTTGCATACTCTTCTATAAATATCTTTTAATGGACTTGAGTACATGATTTTTTTTTTTTTTTATTATATAATTTTTTATTGAGGTTGAAAGGATACAGACACAAGCATTATTTGCTTCTGAAAATCAAATACAAAATCGCAAGCAAGATACAGAAAACAATGGTATGACTGTCCTATATAAGCACATACATATCACAGCTATTACATTGCCAAGTGGTGAAACCACAAAATATGACTATTTAACACACAATGCTTGACTAGGGGATATAGAGCAAATAATTTATAACATAACCTCATTTTTAACATTATAAACTAATATATTTATATATCTCCCTTCTAAAAAGGAAGCCACTTTTGGACTTCTATTAATATGTATATTGCACTTAGGGAGTACTATAGTTTAAATTGTTCAGGCCTCTTTTGGGCCTTAGAGCTTTTTGAGTTAGAGATTTAATGATTGGTAGACTATGTGGGTATATGGGTTCTGGAGTTATTGAGAGAGTAAGTGTACACATTCAGCGATAGGTAATGATGATCCTACCACGTGGAGATGTGATTGAGCAATGGCCTATAAGTAAAATGTATCGCCTTAGAAAAGGCTAGTAACATGGGGTTAGTAAGTAACTTAAACAGCATTAAATGCCCAAACCATATGTACATAGCAGGGCGTCCAACTGATCAAGTGAGACGTGTGTAGAGACTGATTATTGATGAGTCTAACAATCCCTTGTATGGCTACCGGTAAGGAATATCAACCCAACCCATAGTAGGGTAGGGCTCTTTTAGTGTAATGTAGCTAATAATATCTATTATAATAGAGCTAATCCTATATTATAATATTACACTTCGGATTGGTTATTTCTCCTCTCATTTTAGATTAAAAACAGAAGCAGGATAAAATAAGGACTCCCCACCTCCAAAATTAAAGCATTTACAGTGTGCCACATCACTACGGCCGCTAATGATGTAGCAACATCAAAAAAGGTAATGGCAGTGGGGGAGGATATTGTATAGTGGAAAAACAATCCATTTTATCGAATATAGAAAATAACATATGGACCAGGTGATGATGGCAATAAGGATTTGACATATAAACTAGGCTTAGGGGCAGCTCCTGATCTTGCAATTACTATAAACTCCATTATAGTGCTTGCTGCATGCTAGGAAAAAATCACTAGGGTGTGGTATGGTTAGATGTATTCAAGTAAAACAGTGAAAGTCATCTGCACATATGTCTAGGCAAAGATGTTACACCATTGGTGTTATAATATAAATGACCACAGAAACAGTGCACCAGTAAAACAGAAGATGTCTAAGAAACAAAGTCCCAGATCCCAGCATGTACAATCTTCTTTCCAAAAAGGCCAACAATCAACCATGTGTGTGACTAAATATGAAACAGTATGAGTAACGAACAACAATAATAAAAAAAAAAGAGAAAATAATGCTAAACATGTCTTTTAGTCCCCAAATAGGATTTAAGTAGTCCCATGAAGTCTTTAGTTCTCTGATCGTGAGATCGTCATTAGAAAGGATAGCAGCCGGGTGTAATCTGCTCTGAGTTATAGTAGTGGGTACTGGGAGGATATTTAGAATCTTTGCGGCAATAATAATATTATCTGGCCTTAAATTTAAACTAAAATGTCAGCCTATTCCCATTTTACCGTTTTTCACAGTCGATAATCTGGGGCTCCATGGCTCAGTTATGATCATATTATTATACTTCTGGGGTGGGTAGCCGCTATAGACGGACCAAACTGACATTCTCAACACCTTCTGGCAAGACCCATCATGTAGCTGCAGCCTGTCCAGGAGTAGAAATGCAGCCAAGGTTAGGTGTGGAATCCAAGAACTGTGAGTCTCAGCAGTGGGTACGTGAGTGATCATTTCATCTACCGCATCAAGGTACTGTTGAGAAGTGTAATTGTATGACTTAGATCTACCGCCCCTCTCACTGCAGGGGCGCCCAGCGTCGCCCTGTGAGCTCTCCGGCAATTCATCCCCATGGCAGCTGAACTCTTCAGGTAGGGGATCTAGATTAATATCTATTGGATCAGTGAAGGCTCTCTTAGTCACATCTGTAGCAGGAGCCTCTAGAATGACTCCGGATCTCGGCAGACTCACCGCAGGGGTGTCTGCTCCATACATGTGTGCCAGAGCGATCCGGTGTTCAGGTTCTGTCGGCATGTATGGTAAGTGTGGCCTCTGATCTGCTAATATCGGCAGGACCTCAGCAGAATGTTCCATATCGGATTTTGACCCATAGGCATGTTGAGTTGTACTGTGTATCTCCTCCTCTATGCGAATTAGGTGGGTTGTTAGTAGCTCTTCAAGTACTTTCCTATGAAATCCAGATTCAAGCAATATAGAAGTCCAAAGTGTCAAAGTAGTGTGATGTTTAGTAGGTTTACTATGAATAATCTTAAAAGAAGTCTTCTTGATTTCAGAGAGCTTCACTAAGACACGTCTTGCCGCTTTGAGAGTAGGCTCCGCCCCCTCTTGAGTACATGATTTTATGATGCTCAGCAGCGTCTTTAAGAAATAATTAAGAGCTGTATACAAATTTTATCAGAAGCTGTTTTTCCTTATCTTACACTCATGCATAACTCAGCAGATCAGTAATCTGTATAATTAAAGGGACAGTCAACACCAAAATTGTTAAGAGTTTAAAACGATAGATAACGCCTTTACTACCTATTCCCCAGCTTTGCACAGCCAAAATTGCCACTAGACAAGTTCTCATCGCAAGTAACACCTACGATGGTCCACCCATTGAAGTCCTCCTGGATTGGCTTTTACTCTGCCTACAACACAACTATTTCCGGTTTGAGGATACTTTCTACCTTCAACTGGTGGGGACTGCAATGGGTTCCAGTATGGCCCCCTCATATGCCAACTTATTCATGGCCTGGTTTGAGGGGTTATATATTTTCAAAGATAGAAACCCCCATGTACTCTTATATCGCAGGTATATTGATGATTTGTTGGTCATATGGGGGGGCACACAAACTGAACTGATATCCTGGATACAACAATTTACATGGCTGAAGAATCCATTGTCCTTAAGAGTGAATGTGACTCTCAAAAAATCCACTTCTTGGACTTATGCATATACAAGTGTGAAGCTGATCAGGGTTGTTTTTTGAGAACGACCCTTTACTCGAAACCTACGGATCGAAACACCCTTCTGTTGAACAGCAGCTATCACCCCATGCAATTGAAACGAGGTATCATCAAATCACAGTTCATGAGAGTTTTACGCAACACTTCAGAACAAGATCAGAGAGACATCCAGGTTGAGTCCATGAAGAAAAAGTTCCTTGAACGTGGTTACAGCTCTAAGATGGTATCCGACATTGTGAAAGAAGTCAGTTGTTACAAACAATGCTCTCTCTTGCAGAGAAAACCTAAGGTTGCCCAGGTAGAGGCCAATACACCCATCAACTTCATCACCAGCTACACACCAGCCACCAAACAGGTTGTTGATATCATTAGGGACAATTGGCATCTCATCAATCAAGATCGGACACTCCCATTTGAAAATTTCTCACCCCCCAGAGTAGTCCACCAGAGTGGCTCCAGCCTGAAAACACTGCTTATGAAAACAGACTAATGGCGCAGAAACAGAACCTGGCTTGCTCAAACCAAAACTGGTTGCTACAAGTGTGGAAGCTGCGTCACTTGCAGTTCCTTGATCACTGGCCAAAGATTTCATCACCCGGGTTCCACTAAAATGTACACAATTAGGCACAGGCTCACATGCACTTCCCAATATGTTGTCTATCTCTTATCTTGCCCCTGTGGCCTTTATTATATTGGAAAGACAAGCACCACCTTCAGGGAGAGACTGGCCAATCATAAAATTGCCATAAGAGCCGCTCTCAAGGATGACCAGGCTGACCAACCTGTGCCTAGGCATTTTTTTGGAGCAGAAACATCCCATTGCCACTCTCCGTGCCATGTTGATAGACACAGTAGTACCCCTGAGACGAGGTGGTGATCGCAACCAAGAACTGTTAAAGTGTGAATCCAAATGGATCTATCGATTAAACACTCTGAGCCCACATGGGCTTAATGCTCATTTGGACTTCTCTGTATTCTTTTGATCTTGTTTAAACTCCTTGTTTTTGTTTTTGTTTTGTTATTTATTCTACTCTACTCTTTTTTCACTGTTTGTCCTGTATTTGTTGGTGTCACTATGAATATTGGCATGGTTATTTTTTAGTTTGATCCCATCTCGAGTCATCTGCTCTGAACATACAGCATTCACTATCTTAGTGTGTTTTGTCTTGTTGTATTGTATTATCTCACTACCTTGCTCGACTTTTGATCTGGCCATCTACCTAGTGATAAGGTGGGACATATATGGCTTTACCTATCTTTGGTTCCTGGTAGGGTTGAATGTATACCCTGGGTGTTGGTGCGCTCCACCACTGACTGGGCTAGTGTTTCTTATAGTATTGTGTGCTTAGTGGTTCCCGTATCCCTGTACATTTTATTATCAAGTGTATGCGTGTCATTATACCATTAGTGTTGTTCTAGTTCTGGACCTTTTGGTTCCTTGACTCCCTCTGTTTTAGCCGCGTTCCTCTTGGCTAGTGTCACGTGCTTGTCTCAGTTTCAAGATCGCTGCTTTTTGGCAGGTTCCAGGCATACCTGTATATTTTGTTTTGTGTATATATAGTGCTTACACTGGGGTTGCAAAGGTTCAACTCTGCGTGCTACTTGTGTCTACCACTTTGTATGTTTGAACTTTTTGCTATGTGGTATCTTTATCCACATTCATACTATTAGCCAGTTTTTATCTTGGTGTGATGCCGTTGGCAATACTAGGTATTCTATATATTCTCTCCACATACGGTCGCGTACTGTGTGGGCTCTTGTGCTCATTAGTCCCGCTGCAGTTCTATGTAATCAGAACACCCTGGTGTGTGCACGTGTTACTGCTGACGTTAAGTTGCATGTCCTGAGTATTGCTGTGTCCTCTTGGTGCTGATTAGTTTATATCATTTTTTTGCAGATTGTCTGCTCTTTGAACATTATGTCATATTGGCATCATTCATTGTGGATGTACCTGATGGGCCGGTATTAACACGTATCATTGTCACTAGATCTTGATCTATCACATATGAGAGACTATTTGGTCATTTTTTCTATGTGGCTTTATAGCTAGCGGTGGTTGTGTGTATTACTCTAATTGCTCCTTGTACTGATCATTGGATTAATTTGTACTCTTTAAGTTGCGGTGTGGTATGCGCATTTCTTACTAATGTTTATCTGAAATGGTTGAGAACGAAGGGTTATTGTGTGCTCTCCAATCACGCTTGCCGGGCTTTTGTTTTTCTCTGTCGGACTGATGTTCAGTATACATGGATTCTTTTTGCAAACTGCTGTGTGATTGCCATAACAACGCAAGGCGTTGGCTGGGCTTAACCTATCACGCACTGGTTGGTTCTATGACTCCCCCTATTTATGGCGTGCTTTTGTGGCTAGCGTCACTCGTTTGTCCTGGATCTGAGATCTCTGCTACTCGGCAGTTGTAAGGTACTTAATGTTTAAATACTATTTGTGTTCTGCTCTGATTTTATTTACCACGGCCCGGTTTCACTCCTTATCAGGGTTTATCCCTTAGGATTATTGAACATGCTGTTCAGTGTAGCAGCTATGATTCACACAGTATTATATGATTTATGCATAGCCGGTTAGCCACTGATAACCCTTGGTATTTAACACACACACTTTATCGCTTGCGGTATTTTGATATGTGGATCCCTATTCCCATTAGTTTTTAATCATGTTATACTGTCTATACAGCATACACTGACTTAAGCATATGCTAGTTATGGCATTTAGTTCCTTTTTTACTATGGGGACTAGTGGCCTCCTACACTCTCTAGTCTTACTATGTGGGGCACGCTTAGGGCACGTTACCTGTTCATTTCTTGTTGTTGTCTAACTATTATTAGCACCTATGTTCAGCCTGCCTGCTTATGTGTCAGCGTTTCTTTTTGGTGGTATATTCTATCAGTTTTGCATCAGGTTTGGTGGCTGTACACTATGGGCTAATTAATGAATACATTGTCTCTGTTATACCCTGTTAAATTGCCTAGTTGTGAACATGTGGATACACTATCATTGTGGTTTGTAGCATGTTATTCTTGTCATCTCTTAGTTACTCGTGTGATTTCTTTTTGTGCCACTTTCTTGTGTGGTTGTTCTTTGATTGTTCTTTGGTTATCCTTTGTTGGATTATTGATGATTCCTGCATCTGACTGTTTAGTCAGTTTTTATCTTGATTGGTGGTGGCTAGATAGGTGTTTTTTTTTTTTTTTTTTTTTTTTTTTTTTTTTCACTTTCTGTTTTGTTTTGTTAAATCCATGTTTTTAGCATTCCTCTAAGTGTCTGTCTTTCAGATTATTATTTGTCCTGATGAAGGCCCAACTGAGGGCCGAAACGTCAACCATGTATTAGTGATTCTACTAAATAAAGAAAGTATTCATCTTCTAAATAAATCCCGAGAGTGCCCTTCTTCTATATGGATATTTGCATTTATTGATTCTGTAGATTGCACCCAGGTCGTGGCTGCTCCACCTGGTTGGAGTGCTGGGCTACAGGCTAAATAGACTTTTGATATAGATATATATAATATATATATGATACTAGAAGCGGATACAGAAAAAGGCGCTAAACTGAATGGGCAAAAAATATATATAAACATATACAGGAGAGTATACTTATAAATACTAGATGGCAGAAATCCCCTGGAAGCAAAAAACCAACCATAAAAAGCAGCTGTCCCTTTAAGGAGAGTGGGAGCTGCAATAAGACAGAGTGAAACTCCCTAGCTTCCACAGCACTCCCTCACCACAAAATATAAATAAACAAGAGGACATATAAAGGGACTAGATAGCGCTGGTTGTATAGAGATGTAGTAGACAACGTTATAAAGTGTAAAAAAAAAACTGCATAAAAAAACAGCATGAAAAGAATGAAAGGTTATGCACTAGGAATACCTATGACAATCAATAATACTGTGCATTTATATAGTATACAAGAGCTGTTTAAGTATTCCACAAACCGATTGTGGATATATGTGAAATGCAGACTTACAAGATAGAACCTCAATCATATGAGGTAAGTGATCCGCACATCAGGAAATTCCTCTCAGTGGTTTCAACTGGCTTTCTTGGATGTTGGTGAAACTTCAGATGATTAGCTTGCTGGTTTCCCTCTGCTTCCTTGGGTATGGGTGAAACTTCAGGCGGTTAGCACACCGATTTCCCTCGGCCTCTTTAAGTATGGTTCCTCTCAGGATAGGGTGGACATTCCAGCCGCATATGTGAGGGAAGAAAAGAGGCTCAAATAGTTCGCTTCGCCCCTAGTTTCGCAAACCTGTACATGGGGGCATGGGAGGAAACCCAAATTTGGGAGAACAATCCTTTCCTTCCATATATCGTCTATTGGGGTAGATTCATAGACAACATTATTTTAATCTGGTCTGGTACAAATGAAATTTTAGAAGATTTTATTGCTTTTATTAATGAAAATACTTTTAATTTAAATTTTACCAAAAAAATCGACAAAAATTAAATTGAATTTTTAGATCTAGTGTTTTATCATGAAGACCAGAAGATCCTATCAAAACTATAAAAAAAGGATACAGATAGCAATGCCTATTTACATGCCAGCAGTGGTCACAGTCCAAAATGGTTTGAGAATATCCCTTTTGGACAGTTCCAGAGGATTCGTCGTAATTGCTCCAAAATGGAGGATTACGAAAAAGAATCGAACTGTCTAAAGAAAAAGTTTCTAAAAAAGGGATACAATTATAATACATTAAAAAATGCAGATAATAAAACCAGAAAAATTCCAAGAAATAATCTGTTAAAAGAATCAAACCGTAAGATAAGAGGTAATTATTCCACATGCAGTCTAGTTACAACATATAATGAGGGTGCCCAAGAAATAAATACAATTTTAAATAAACACTGGCACATTTTGAAAAAGGATGTTTTTTTGAAGGATATAACGAAAGAGAATCCTAAAGTAATATACAAGAAAAATTAAAATTTAAAATCAGTTCTGGCGACGAGCCAGCTAAAAAACAGTAAGCTGACCCATTCAAATTGGCTGGGGAAACAAACAGTAGGTTTCTTCAAGTGCAACCGAAAAAGCTGTGAGGCATGCATTCATCATATGAATGGACATAAACCAACAAAAAAATTTAAATCCACAAACACTGGTAAAGAGTTTGATATTAAGTCTCTATGCAATTGAAAAACCGACTTTGTCGTATATATGCTGCAATGCAGCTGTAATCTACAATACATTGGTAGAACGACCAGACCCTATAAGAAAAGACTATTAGAACATCTGACAAACATTACCACAGGAGAGACAACACACAATTTATCTCTCCATTATAAAAATGTCCACAATAGAGATCCTTCATGTCTAAAGGGCACCATTATTGAACACGTTAAAATTCACACACGTGGGGGGAATAGAACCATTGCCCTACGTAAGAAAGAAACGTTTTGGATACATACCATGAACACATTAACACCGAATGGTCTGAATAAGGACATAGATCTTGCTGCCTTCTTAGAAACTTAAAAATGGTCAGGTCTCTATAGGCAGGATAAAGATTTTTAGAACCATACTAAAGTGATTATTTAGGGGCAGTACTAGTATAATCTAGAGTCACCTAGGCAATGTAGAAATAGAATCATTTTTAGAGCTGCAACATCTAATCGTCATAATCGATGATAATCGATTATGAAAAGTTGTCAACGGTTCTCATAATCGATTAGTTGGTTTGCAATTAGTTGGTCTGTGCACAACACCAGCTGCTTCACTTCAATGAACTCCTGCATATGGTATTGTGTTTTATGGTTATGTCCTTAGCCTAAAGGATGTCTACTTTTCACTTTTTCAGGACAGTATACGTTTACAACTACCCCTGGCTTATGTGCAACCCAGATATTATAGTCATCATTTGGATTGTTTATATTAAATCTGGTGATTTGGAACTATGCTTTTCATGATATAGTGCCAAGCTTGTTGTTTACACCTTGCCCCTAGATTGATGGGAGTTATTTAAATTGATGTGCACTATTATCTGTTTGCACAATTATTAGCGTATTGCTTGCTATTGCTGATTATATGTACTGTATAAATAAATGTGTAAGGCTTTGTCCTGTTATTGATATATACAGTCCTTAGCGCTTTTGATTTTGTTTTTTTATATTTTTAATAAATTGTGATAATATGTACCAGATTCAACCTTTATAAGTATATATTCGTTATTTTTAGAGCGGACTAGATATTTCCCCTAACCTTATAGCTGGTTATTTACCATTGCATATAGATATTCAAGATATTTTTATGTTAGAATGAAGTCAAGGGTTACTTTATTGAGAGGCCCCTTGCCAAGGTAGAAAACACTTAGCATTGGTGAAGAGCTAACAAAGATAAATATCCCACTTAGGTGAAATTGGCAAAAACCTACTTTTACACCTCAACAGCCTTTTCTCTGCTGCAGGAAATATAGCTGCAAACAGAGAACCAGCCTTAGCCAGAAGCATGTGGACATGTTGAGATTTTTGCATTTCAATGCAAAGTTTCTGAAAGAGTGAGTAACAGAATGTTATTAACAGTGATAGTCTAACTCTTTCTAGTTCCACCTCTTTTCAAACAGTTTGTGGTTTTGTTTAATTATAAAACTGTGCTCTGCTGCTTAAAAATTGGACAAACAGTTGTGTTAATGTAAAGTTTTAGTCTGAAGTTTATATTTGTAACACTCATTATGTGGATTTTATTTAAAACATAGAAAACTATTATTGATTCTCTTTTATCCGATTAGTCGATTAATCGAAAAAATAATTGGCCGATTAATCGATTATGAAAATAATCGTTGGTTGCAGCCCTAATCATTTTACAGATTATATCAAATGGAATAAAGGGCATGTTTAAATATTACATAACAAAAATATAGATATATCTGATCATCTGTTCTTAATTATACACCATTTTAATATTTTTAAGAAGTCTTTTAACTAGATTATATTTAAATACAAAACAATTTTAATTTCGTTTTAAAGAAATCAATTTGTGATAATAATATAGCTTTTTTTTAAAGATGTTTTATTTTATAAATCTATGGTCACCTTCTCAATATATATATTGATTTTGTGCCCCTCAAAAAATAGATCAGAGGTATATGTGTGTACGGTCTCCCGGGATTGTATTCATTCTCCAATCCTTATAAGTACATATACATATTTATGGTTTATCTCCCTCAAAATAAGAGAAAGTGTCAGACTTTTTAGGTATACATGTATATATTTATATATACTTTTTAATAGCTCAAAATTCCAGGGAGAATATATATGTTACTGCTATATGTATCCTTAGTGGAGCATATATGACCCTTATGAAAACATAATTTTTTTGTATGATCACATACAAAGATATTGATGTATTTATAATGTATCTACTTTCTCCTGTTGTGAAAAAGTTTTGTCCTGAGCTTTCTTTGAATTCCTATGAATCCATTTTGGGTATAGATTTTGAATGTTTAATTTTTTGCAAATTTATGTTCATTTGGACTGTTTCTTTTAAAAGCATTTTAAATATGTTTAAATATGCAGGTTTTAGTCAAGGTTAGAATATGGCATTCAGATAAGCGGAAAGCTCCGTTTTATGAATATTACAAACATTATTAGTACACTTCATTTAGGTGTTAGCCAGAAAAACAAATTTCAAACATTAACTATTGGGACATACTGGTACCGCTGATACAGCGGGTGTCAGGATTTTGTCAATATTGGCTTTTTGTTTTTTCATCAAAATCACACACCTCTGTTTAAGACCAATGAGTATCTCTTTCACAAACGTCAGGAGAGGTGTGTGCATTTGGCCCAATGAGAAGTCACTTTAGAATCTTAACAAAAAAACCTGCGAGATTACACAGAAATAAATGGATCATCCGTGCAGATACAAATCAGTCTCTGAAGAAGAAGGAAGTATTGTATAGCCTTTGAAACGCGTTAGACCTAGAAAACTGAAACGGACTGATTCAATACCGGATACCCCGGTGTACTTTTACTTACCCAAGACTTCACTTGTTTGTTGTCATTTACAACCATTTCATTGAACAATTGCAGAAATAGGATTGCACTTTTACTACCACTGTGTGTGTTAACCGCGGTGCTTATACCTCATATCTGTGAGGACAATTAATGAAAGCAGGCATTTTTAGGAGTGTATGTGTGTGAATAAAGTATTAAAATTTTTTAAACAATATCACACTATTTGAGCCTCTTTTCTTCCCTCACATATGCGGCTGGAATGTCCACCCTATCCTAAGAGGAACCATACTTAAAGAGGCCGAGGGAAATCGGTGTGCTAACCGCCTGAAGTTTCACCCATACCCAAGGAAGCAGAGGGAAACCAGCAAGCTAATCATCTGAAGTTTCACCAACATCCAAGAAAGCCAGTTGAAACCACTGAGAGGAATTTCCTGATGTGTGGATCACTTACCTCATATGATTGAGGTTCTATCTTGTAAGTCTGCACTTCACATATATCCACAGTCGGTTTGTGGAATACTTAAACAGCTCTTGTATACTATATAAATGCACAGTATTATTGATTGTCATAGGTATTCCTAGTGCATAACCTTTCATTCTTTTCATGCTGTTTTTTTTTTTATGCTGTGTTTTTTTTTACACATTATAACGTTGTCTACTACATCTCTATACAACCAGCGCTATCTAGTCCCTTTATATGTCCTCTTGTGTGTGTGTGTATATATATATATATATATATATATATATATATATATATATATATATATATATATATATATATATAATGTATAACATTTAAACCTTTAAATCTTAGGTACTGACAGTGTAGGGCCTTTTTTATTAATATATATTATTTTTGTAGTGTAGAAATCCCCCATTTTCCCCCTACTCTAATTAAAAATTGTTATATTAATATAATTTATAACATTTAAAGTGAAGGTAAGCTTTGATGAATGAAAGCCCGTTTTTTAAAAATACTAATAAAAACAGGGGCACTTTCATTCATCAAAGTTTACAAAGCAGCTGTTTTGATCAAAAACCTACCTTTTTTTTCTTTTCACAGCCAGAGCAGCTTCCCCCTCCTGGAAATCCTCTCTTCACACATCAGCAATGACTAATCCGGCTTTCATTCACCAAAGTATTACCTTCACTTTAAACCTTTAAATCTTAGGTACTGACAGTGTAGGGCCTTTTTTATTAATATATATTTTTTTGTAGTGTACCAGTAACCAGTCATTTCTTTAGTGTATTTATAACATTTTAAACCTTTAAATTTCTGCCTGTTTCTAAGCCACTACAGACAGCCTCTTATCACATTCCTTTTTTATCTGCTTTTCACAACAGGTGACTGTTAGTTCATGTGGGCCATACAGATAACATTGTGCTCTCTCCCGTCGGTTGTGGATGACACTGCACTAATTGGCTAAAATGCAAGTGAATAGTTAATAAATAAATAGCTATGTGATCAGGGGTCTATCAAAAGAGGTTTAGATACAAGGTAATCACAGAGGTAAAAAGTATATTAATATAATCATGCTGGCTGTGCAAAAGTGGGGAATGGGTAATAAAGAGATTATCTATCTTTATGGGTAACAAAAAGCCAATACCGGTGAATGAGTTGTAGGTAGTATGTTGCTTATATTCATAATGCATTTTTTATAGTTAGTAGGATTATTTTTCTTGTTTAAAGTCAGCCCTTTAAATTATAGCAAAGAGTACCATCTAACTGAGAACTTTTATTTTAACTAAAATGTTTAAAGCCCTATTTTATCCTTCCAAGAAGATCATGGGACAGTTGTCCCAAAGGGACACTATAGTCAAAATTAAACTTCCCTGATTTAAAACATGCAGATTTACCTCAATTATCAAAAAGTGAACAATCTGGAGGGCGGAGTTGGCCGCCTAGAGTATGGCCGCACTTTGAGTGAGCTCCAGCAACCGTCTAGCTATTTTATACATGTTAGCTCAATGGAGTGACCTATATTATATTTAAATGCTTACAACAGCTGCCTAAAAAGTTGGTGACTAAAGCAGTTATGACCTGCGGCAACTAAGACTCTCCCATAAGGAGATAACCCGCGATGCTGGAGTAAAGCCACTTGGTCAGCCGGCATCACTCGGACCTACATCGCGAGACACATTGCATCTATGCTGTGCGGGGGGCGATCGTCATGCTCCTAGCAAAGGATCTACACACAAGACACAAAAGTAGACGCAGCTGGATCTCAGGACAGTGAAATAGTGTCGTATAGATAAAGGACGCCTGCAAGCCCGTTTTTATGATCTGCGTAATAGTGCGAACTTTCAAAGGTGACAGTTCAACTACAGCTCATACAACTGATCAGTAGCCCAGGTGGGAATCACAGAGAACCCTACATAATAGCTGAAATGAGCCCTGAATAATGCCCGATAGATTCAAGAAGTGCCTCTCGATACAAACACTTATCTAAACCAGATACTCCTCTACATGACAAAACCGCAAGTTTATGATGCAGATCTTATACACCACTGGGTATGTAATGTGAAGTTTCTTCTGTCTATTTTTGTTAGAAGTTCAGGTATATATATGGGTCAGGAAAGATATAATTTCTGGGCATTTGATCTCATTCATACCAGAGGCTAGCAGTACACTGGGTACATTGGATAGATCTCTTTCAAAACTATACCACCGTGGCAACGATTAGGGTTCTTTAGTTCCCCCCCCTTTTTTCTTTTTTTTTTTAATCCGGTCTGCCCCAGCTGACCTGTATCCTAGACATTTAATATAACAGAGCCTTATTTACTGTGGGATTTCACTCCTTTACTCCTACCGCACCATAACAAGGATCAAAGCCTGATCACACTCTGGGCAGCTAGATAAATTACTATATCAAAGAAACAAATGGCGCCTCATAGTGAAATCCGTAATTTATTAAAAGAACAAATTATAGAATATAACTCACAATTTGAGATGGCACTTGTCAGAACAAAGTGCAAACAGGCAGGCTGACGCTCACAGTAGTCAGCTAACTGGATACTCTCCCAGTATCAAGACGTGACATGAATAGCTGCTTCCAGGCAGTCTTGGTGTTGGCGGTCATTTGTATCAAAACACTGAGTCACCAAATCGTAAATCAGGTATAAAGTGCAGGCAATACAGACAACTCTGTGGAAGTAATATAAAAACAGGCTTTTAATTGTTTACAACGAGTTTCTCGACCTAAAACAGTGGTCGTTTCATCAGATTGTTTTTTGGAAAACATTATGAAGCAAGCAAGGAACCACTCGCCGATAGCCTTCCAGGGCTCATCGATTTCCATCTTCTCAGACCTTTCCCAAAGGACACTTCATTGATGCAGAGAATTTGCCCCTGACAACACTTACGCCAAAAGAGGATTCCGTACAGATGGAGCTTTCCCAGTTCTCTTCAAATCTAATTCAAGTCTAAACTTTCAGCGTGGAACTTAAGCTAGCTGCCCTAGCGAACATGCAACCCACATCTCCAGCAGAATGCCATAATGAAATTCTCACTCCTATTGCTCCTAAATCCCAAAGACCATCATGGAAGACAGCTTTTTCAAGGAAACGGAAAAGTACTCTACCACACCAGATGGACATTGGGTGAGATCCCCCCTAAGTATTGTATGTTTCCCTCCTCCATATATAGTCTAAATGTGTTTAATTGGCACAATGTTATTATTAGAATATACTTCTTTAACGAGCTGTTATTGTCATTATCTATCTAGACGGTAATCGACCCCCAAACCATTACCATTAATACTAACTGTTATCCATGTGTAACAGTCTGTATCTTGAAACTATATCTTGAAACTATAATTGTTAGATTATTAGTCTTCTCCCTTTATTTGTTCAATTTGTTTTGTTGTATTTGCAGAATCGACCGCAAACATTACTTACCCCACCGTCGCATATTCGCTATACATATACAAACACTGTTATTTATAACAATAGCTATGGCATCTAAAATTAAAGATCAAATGTTTACTCTAATAACCCAGAATGTTAGAGGTTTTAATTCCTCCCACAAGCGTTCAAAAACATTTCATGACTTTACCCACAAAAATGGAAGTATTCTTTTCTTACAATAAACCCATTTTATGAGAGTGCATGAACCTAAATACTTCTCATTTCATTACATCATCCACTTCAAATAGCAGTAACCCCAAGAAGAAAAAATGGGGTCAGTATTTTATTTCATGTCTATGCCCTTTGAACTTCTTCAGAAAGAATATGACAAAGATGGTAGATACCTAAGTCTTCATGGCATTCTATTTTGTAAACCCATCACGCTGATCAATGTCTATGCCCCGAACATGCATCAAACTTCTTTTTTACAAACAGTTACATATCTAGCTATATCACTTCCAAATTGACTCCTCTTACTGGCAGGAGACTTTAACTTTCCCTTATATCCAACAATGGATAGCACTAACCCCAACATTCAAAACAATACATATGGAATAATCTTTCCCTTTTAACTCTACACAACACTTGGAGACACCTTAACCCTCACAAAAAGGATTACACTTTCTTTTCAAACCCAAACTCATCAATACTCTAGAATAGATTTCATAATGGCAGATCACCTTTCTTTAATAAATCGGAGAGAGTGACGGATCTTACCCACCAGCTGGTCAGACCACTCAGCAGTCAGTAGCACTTTTTTATGGCCCTCCATCCCGTTGCGTTCACCTCAGTGGAGATTGGATGAGTCATTTCTCTTCTAATCAAACTAGATGTAGAACAAGCAATAATAGAATATTTTGGCATTAATCACATTCCTGAGATTACCTCTGGTACTCTGTGGGAGGCCCATAAATGCTCCATAAGAGACACCCTTATCAAACATAAAGCTATTAGAAATAAACAGAATAAGCAAAAATACCTTGAACTTATCCAAAACATCCTAAAATTAGATTATATACATAAACGCTATCCTTCAGACTTAAAAATAAAAGAAAAACTATATGAAGCCAGAGTTCAGCTTAATGACCTATTGGGCATAAAATCACAGAGCATAGCCTTCCTACTCCGCCCAAAAATATTACATTCAGGGAAATAAACCTGGTAAGCTCTTTGCCAGAGCCTTAAAGGGACAGTCTACACCAGAATTTTTATTGTGTTAAGATAGATAATCCCTTTATTACCCATTTCCCAGTTTTGCATAACCAACACAGTTATATTAATATACTTTCTCTTGTTAAGTGTATCCAGTCCACGGATCATCCATTACTTGTGGGATATTCTCCTTCCCAACAGGAAGTTGCAAGAGGATCACCCACAGCAGAGCTGCTATATAGCTCCTCCCCTCACTGCCATATCCAGTCATTCTCTTGCAACTCTCAACAAAGATGGACGTAGTAAGAGGAGAGTGGTGTATTATAGTTAGTTTTTTTAACTTCAATCAAAAGTTTGTTATTTTTAAATGGTACCGGAGTGTACTGTTTCATCTCAGGCAGCATTAGAAGAACAATCTGCCTGTGATTTCTATGATCTTAGCAGAAGTAACTAAGATCCACTGCCGTTCTCACATATTCTGAGGAGTGAGGTAACTTCAGAGGGGGAATGGCGTGCAGGTTTTCCTGCAATAAGGTATGTGCAGTTAATATATTTCTAGGGATGGAATTTGCTAGAAAAATGCTGCTGATACCGGATTAATGTAAGTTAAGCCTTAAATGCAGTGATAGCGACTGGTATCAGGCTTATTAACAGAGATACATACTCTTATAAAAGTGTAATATAAAACGTTTGCTGGCATGTTAATCGTTTTTATATATGTTTGGTGACAAAACTTATTAATCATCCATTTGCAAGTGGGTGCAATGCTCTGCTGACTTGTTACATACACTGTAAAAATGTTGTTAGTGTAACTGCCTTTTTTCACTGTTATTTCAAATTTTGTCAAAATTTGTTTCTCTTAAAGGCACAGTAACGTTTTTTATATTGCTTGTTAACTTGCTTTAAAGTGTTTTCCAAGCTTGCTAGTCTCATTGCTAGTCTGTACAAACATGTCTGAAACAGAGGATACTTGTTCATTATGTTTAAAAGCCATGGTGGAGCCCCATAGGAGAATGTGTACTAAATGTATTGATTTCACCTTAAACAGTAAAGATCAGTCTTTATCTATAAAAGAATTGTCACCAGAGGGGTCTGTCGAGGGGGAAGTTATGCCGACTAACTCTCCCCACGTGTCGGACCCTTCGCCTCCCGCTCAAGGGACGCGCGCTAATATGGCGCCAAGTACATCAGGGACGCCCATAGCGATTACTTTGCAGGACATGGCTGCAATCATGAATAATACCCTGTCAGAGGTATTATCCAGATTGCCTGAATTGAGAGGCAAGCGCGATAGCTCTGGGGTTAGACGAGATACAGAGCGCGTAGATGCTGTAAGAGCCATGTCTGATACTGCGTTAAACAATATGCAGAACCTGAGGACGGAGAGCTTCAGTCTGTGGGTGACGTCTCTGAATCGGGGAGACCTGATTCAGAGATTTCTAATTTTAAATTTAAGCTTGAGAACCTCCGTGTATTGCTTGGGGAGGTATTAGCTGCTCTGAATGACTGTGACACAATTGCAGTGCCAGAGAAATTGTGTAGGCTGGATAAATACTATGCAGCGCCGGTGAGTACTGATGTTTTTCCAATACCTAAAAGGCTTACAGAAATTATTAGTAAGGAGTGGGATAGGCCCGGTGTGCCCTTTTCCCCACCTCCTATATTTAGAAAAATGTTTCCAATAGATGCCACTACACGGGACTTATGGCAGACTGTCCCTAAGGTGGAGGGAGCAGTTTCTACTTTAGCAAAGCGTACCACTATCCCGGTTGAGGACAGTTGTGCTTTTTCAGATCCAATGGATAAAAAATTAGAGGGTTACCTTAAGAAAATGTTTATTCAACAAGGTTTTATTTTACAGCCCCTTGCATGCATTGCGCCTGTCACTGCTGCGGCGGCATTCTGGTTTGAGGCCCTGGAAGAGGCCATCCAGATAGCTCCATTGACTGAAATTGTTGACAAGCTTAGAACTCTTAAGCTAGCTAACTCATTTGTTTCTGATGCCATTGTTCATTTGACTAAACTAACGGCTAAGAATTCCGGATTCGCCATCCAGGCGCGTAGGGCGCTATGGCTCAAATCCTGGTCAGCTGATGTGACTTCAAAGTCTAAATTACTCAACATTCCTTTCAAGGGGCAGACCTTATTAGGGCCTGGTTTGAAAGAAATTATTGCTGACATTACTGGAGGTAAGGGTCATACCCTTCCTCAGGACAGGGCCAAATCAAAGGCCAAACAGTCTAATTTTCGTGCCTTTCGAAATTTCAAGGCAGGTGCAGCATCAACTTCCTCTGCTTCAAAACAAGAGGGAACTTTTGCTCAATCCAAGCAGGCCTGGAAACCTAACCAGTCCTGGAACAAGGGCAAGCAGGCCAGAAAGCCTGCTGCTGCCTCTAAGACAGCATGAAGGAGCGGCCCCCTATCCGACAACGGATCTAGTAGGGGGCAGACTCTCTCTCTTCGCCCAGGCGTGGGCAAGAGATGCTCAGGATCCCTGGGCGTTTGAGATCATATCTCAGGGATATCTTCTGGACTTCAAAGCTTCTCCTCCACAAGGGAGATTTCACCTTTCAAGATTATCTGCAAACCAGATAAAGAAAGAGGCATTCCTAAGCTGCGTACAAGATCTCCTTGTAATGGGAGTGATCCATCCAGTTCCGCAGACGGAACAAGGACAGGGGTTTTATTCAAATCTGTTTGTGGTTCCCAAAAAAGAGGGAACCTTCAGACCAATTTTGGATTTAAAGATCCTAAACAAATTCCTCAGAGTTCAGTCATTCAAGATGGAAACTATTCGAACCATTTTACCCATGATCCAAGAGGGTCAGTACATGACCACAGTGGACTTAAAGGATGCCTACCTTCACATTCCGATTCACAAGAATCGTCATCAGTTTCTGAGGTTTGCCTTTCTAGACAGGCATTACGAATTTGTAGCTCTTCCATTCAGGTTGGCTACAGCCCCAAGAATTTTTACAAAGGTTCTGGGCTCACTTCTGGTGGTCCTAAGACCGCGAGGCATAGCGGTGGCTCCTTACCTGGACGATATCCTGATACAGGCGTCAAGCTTTCAAATTGACAAATCTCATACAGAGATAGTTCTGGCATTCCTGAGGTCGCATGGGTGGAAAGTGAACGAAGAAAAGAGTTCTCTATCTCCTCTCACGAGGGTTTCCTTCCTAGGGACTCTAATAGATTCTGTAGAAATGAAAATTTACCTGACGGAGTCCAGGTTATCAAAACTTCTAAATGCTTGCCGTGTTCTTCACTCCATTCCGCGCCCCACGGTGGCTCAGTGCATGGAAGTAATCGGCTTAATGGTAGCGGCGATGGACATAGTGCCATTCACGCGCCTGCATCTCAGACCGCTGCAATTATGCATGCTCAGTCAGTGGAATGGGGATTACACAGATTTGTCCCCTCTACTAAATCTGGATCAGGAAACCAGAGATTCTCTTCTCTGGTGGTTATCTCGGGCCCATCTGTCCAAGGGTATGACCTTTCGCAGACCAGATTAGACAATTGTAACAACAGATGCCAGCCTTCTAGGTTGGGGTGCAGTCTGGAACTCCCTGAAGGCTCAGGGTTCATGGACTCAAGAGGAGAAACTCCTCCCAATAAATATTCTGGAGTTAAGAGTAATATTCAATGCTCTTCTGGCTTGGCCTCAGCTAGCAACACTGAGGTTCATCAGATTTCAGTCGGACAACATCACGACTGTGGCTTACATCAACCATCAAGGGGGAACCAGGAGTTCCCTAGCGATGTCTGAAGTCTCCAAGATAATTCGCTGGGCAGAGACTCACTCTTGCCACCTGTCAGCGATCCATATCCCAGGTGTAGAGAACTGGGAGGCGGATTTTCTAAGTCATCAGACTTTTCATCCGGGGAATGGGAACTCCATCCGGAGGTGTTTGCTTAATTGGTTCTCCGTTGGGGCAAACCAGAATTGGATCTCATGGCGTCTCGCCAGAACGCCAAGCTTCCTTGTTACGGATCCAGGTCCAGGGACCCAGAAGCGCCTTGGTTCTTCAACCTGGCTTATGTGTTTCCACCGTTTCCTCTGCTCCCTCGTCTGATTGCCAAAATCAAACAGGAAAGAGCATCGGTGATATTGATAGCGCCTGCGTGGCCACGCAGGACCTGGTATGCAGACCTAGTGGACATGTCATCCTTTCCACCATGGACTCTGCCCCTGAGACAAGACCTTCTAATACAAGGTCCTTTCAATCATCCGAATCTACTTTCTCTGAGACTGACTGCATGGAGATTGAACGCTTGATCCTATCAAAGCGTGGCTTCTCCGAGTCAGTAATTGATACCTTAATACAGGCACGAAAGCCTGTCACCAGGAAAATTTACCACAAGATATGGCGTAAATATCTTCATTGGTGTGAATCCAAGAATTACTCATGGAGTAGGGTTAGGATTCCTAGGATATTGTCCTTCCTCCAAGAGGGTTTGGACAAAGGATTATCAGCTAGTTCTTTAAAGGGACAGATTTCTGCTCTGTCTATTCTTTTACACAAGCGTCTGGCAGAAGTTCCAGACGTTCAGGCATTTTGTCAGGCTTTAGTTAGAATTAAGCCTGTGTTTAAACCTGTTGATCCTCCATGGAGCTTAAACTTGGTTCTTAAAGTTCTTCAAGGGGTTCCGTTTGAACCCCTTCATTCTATTGATATCAAACTTCTTTCATGGAAAGTTCTTTTTCTGATGGCTATTTCCTCGGCTCGAAGAGTCTCGGAGTTATCTGCCTTACATTGTGATTCTTCTTATCTGATCTTTCATTCAGATAAAGTTGTTCTGCGTACAAAACCTGGGTTTTTACCTAAGGTGGTTTCTAACAAGAATATCAATCAAGAGATTGTTGTTCCATCATTATGTCCTAATCCTTCTTCAAAGAAGGAACGTCTTTTGCATAATCTAGACGTAGTCCGTGCCTTTAAGTTTTACTTACAGGCTACTAAAGATTTTCGCCAAACATCTAACCTGTTTGTTGTTTACTCTGGACAGAGGAGAGGTCAGAAGGCCTCGGCAACCTCTCTTTCTTTTTGGCTTCGGAGTATAATCGGTTTAGCCTATGAGACTGCTGGACAGCAGCCTCCTGAAAGGATTACAGCTCATTCTACTAGAGCTGTGGCTTCCACCTGGGCCTTTAAAAATGAGGCCTCTGTTGAACAGATTTGCAAGGCTGCAACTTGGTCTTCCCTTCATAGTTTTTCCAAATTTGATACTTTTGCTTCTTCGGAGGCTGTTTTTGGGAGAAAGGTTCTACAGGCAATGGTTCCTTCCGTTTAAGTTCCTGCCTTGTCCCTCCCATCATCCGTGTACTTTAGCTTTGGTATTGGTATCCCACAAGTAATGGATGATCCGTGGACTGGATACACTTAACAAGAGAAAACATAATTTATGCTTACCTGATAAATTTATTTCTCTTGTAGTGTATCCAGTCCACGGCCGCCCTGTCCTTTTCAGGCAGGTCTAAATTTTAATTAAACTACAGTCACCACTGCACCCTATGGTTTCTCCTTTTCTCGGCTTGTTTCGGTCGAATGACTGTATATGGCAGTGAGGGGAGGAGCTATATAGCAGCTCTGCTGTGGGTGATCCTCTTGCAACTTCCTGTTGGGAAGGAGAATATCCCACAAGTAATGGATGATCCGTGGACTGGATACACTACAAGAGAAATAAATTTATCAGGTAAGCATAAATTATGTTTTTAACCTCTGTGATTATCTTGTATCTAAGCCTCTGCAAACTGCCCCTTTTTTCAGTACTTTTGACAGACTTACAGTCTAGCCAATCAGTGCCTGCTCCCAGATAACTTCTCGTGCACGAGCACAGTGTTATCTATATGAAATACGTGAACTAACACCCTCTAGTGGGGAAAAACTGTTAAAATGCAATCTGAAAGAGGTGGGCTTCAAGGTCTAAAAAATTAGCATATGAACCTCCTAGGTTAAGCTTTCAACTAAGAAAACCAAGAGAACAAAGCAAAATTGGTGATAAAAGTAAATTGGAAAATTGTTTAAAATTACATGCTCTATCTGAATCATGAAAGTTTATTTTGGCCTAGACTGTCCCTTTAAAGGGACAGTCAACACCAGAATTTTTTTGTTTTAAAAGATAGATAATCCCTTAATTGCCCATTCCCCAGTTTTACATAACCAACACAGTTATAATAATACACGTTTTACCTCTGTAATTTCCTTGTATCTAAGCCTCTGCAGACTGCCCCCTTATTTCAGTTCATTTGACAGACTTGCATTTTAGCCAATCAGTGCTCGCTCACTCCATGGTAAATTCACGTTCATGAGCTCATTATTATCTATATGAAAACACATGAGCTAACGCCCTCTAGTGGTGAAAAACTGTCAAAATGCATTTAGATTAGAGGCGGCCTTCAAAGTCTAAGAAATTAGCATATGTGTTTATGCATTTGTGATTGGCTGATGGCTGTCACACGATACATGGGGCAGGGAAAATAGAAGTAACTGAATTATGTAAAAAAAAAAAATATTATTAATTTGAAATTTATGTTACTGGAGTAACGCATCGTGCTATAACATAATGGATATACTTGTTGCCACTACCAGTTTCCATAGTTTACAATAGCTTGCAATTTGTGGGAGATCAGGGGCGCGATCCGATATAGATCGCAGTTTGCGGCGCAAGCGAGGGAACCCGCGTCGCCCGCAGTTTCAGCTCGCAACTCTAGCTATCCAATATTCAGCGCCGTCAGATGCTAAACTGGCGTAAGTAGGAAAAACCGGCGAGCAGGCAAAATGTGCGCAAATACACATTTTAGTCGTCGCAAGTACTTGCGCCTGTATTTTGGTCACGTAAACTCTCAATAAAGTGTAGTTTTATGCAAATTAGCCTACGACTCGTAAAAAATAACGCCAGTTCTAAGAGATGCGCCACGTAATGACGAGATTCAAAATTCATACTTAAACCCCTGCGCAGCCGCCATTTTCTTTAGTGTGTTTGGTTGGTTCTTGGAGCTACAGCACACTACAGTGAGTAGGAGAAAGTCGTTAGAGTAGAGAGAGAGGCGCATTGCATAATATTTAGTTAGGTCGGATTTGGTGGATTTGATAAGCTTGTACATTTACTGTCACTTTTTTACATATTGCACACATTTTGCATACACACATATACAAAATACACAACACTTTTTTTTTTATAACACCTTACACATTTTATTTATCTTTTACAGTTTGAAAGGCTGAGTGTCTGGTTGTGATTGTGTGTGATTGAAGTGTGAGTGTGAGGATGTCAGGGAGAGCTAGGGCTGGTGGGAGGAGGGAAGGGGAGTTGCAGGGAGAGGATTATGGACAGGAGGAGCAGCAGGGTCCCCGTCAGGGAGTGAGCGGAGTGGGGAGAGGGAGAGCCAGAAGGGAGGATGGGAGTGGGGTTGCCCCAAGGCCAGGCACACTTAGAAGAGGGATAGAGGGTGCACATGGGGATAGAAGGGGGGAGGAGGGAGAGGATAGGGAGGAACCCACACCAGGGACATCCCAGGGAGGGAGCCAGGCGGCCCAGGACGAGGAGCGTATGAGGTGTCCTAACTTCACTTTTGCAAAAAACCTCGCTCTAGTCCAGGCTGTCCTGGAGAACCATACTGCCCTCTTTGGACAAGAGAAGGGCAAAGGAGTTGCCCGTAGGCGTAAAGATGCTTGGCAGAAGGTGGTGGAGGCCGTTAATGGTGTGTCCCAACAGAGGAGGAATGTGGATGGCCTAAAGAAGAGGTGGAATGATTGTAAGACGAGAGTCAAGGAGAAGATGGGCCAGGAAGCAATGCCCCAGAGGGCAACAGGAGGTGGGCCTCACTATGAGGCGGAATACAACGAGTGGCAGGAGCTGATTCGTAGGTCCCTGAGCGTCACAGCAGTCTGTGGACTTCCAGGGGCTCGTGACTCAGGGGCTGCAACATCAGCACAGCATGCTGGTGAGTAACATCCCACACACCAGTATTATATGTATTTGAGTTATAACATCCTATATTGTCACACATTCATGTACACAATGAGGAGCATGGTATTTTGCCTACTAACACCAAAATATACAATGAGATTTAACATTAAAGGGACATGAAACCAAATAATTTAATTTCATTATTCAGATAGAGAATACAGTTTTCAACAACATCCCAATTTACTTCTAGTATCTATTTTTCATCATTATTTTCATAATCTTAGTTTATTAAATATCAATGCACATTGGTGAGGCAATCACACGAGGCATTGATGTGCAGCCACCAATCATCAGCTTATGAGCCTATCTAGAAATGCTTTTCAGCTAAGAATATCAAGAGAATGAAGCAAATTAGCTAATGGAAGTAAATTACAAAGTTGTTTAAAATTGCATACTTGGCTAGCTGAATCATGAAAGAATAAAAATGGGTTGCATGTCCATTTAATGCTACTTAATACATTGAAATTCATGATATGAGGTGGAATAGTGAAATACTAACATGTCTCAGAGTAACACAGGCCACAACCCACATGTAGAGTTTTCAGTAAATGGACACTATAGTCATCACAACCATAGTTTCACTTAAAGAACACATTTTCTCCATCACTGACATGTACACAGAACTATTGTATGAAGCACATACATGTATATTTTGCATATTAAAACCCAGCATATCACAAATCTCAATGTGCACATGCATGTTATAGAGTTTGACATGAGAATGTGGATAGGCCCTAGCATGTACATTGTATGCCCTCATGGATCTATATCTGACTGTACTAATCCCTCTCATCATTTGACTCCTCCACAGAACCTCCAGTCACCAGGGTGCCAACGCCCATGCTTCCCCCTCCAACACCGGATCAAAGTATTTCTCCACCTCGACCACCGGTCCGGAGAGTCCAGCAGGAGTATGCCAGGCATGACATGGGTTGGACTGCCTCAATTGAGAATCCCAATGTTATGCCGCCTGCATTACAGGAGGATACCTGGCAGGAGCCCTGGCCGGAGGAATATTCCTTTGGCTTGGAGGGGGAGCCAAGCCAGCCCCGAAGGGTAGATGTCTTTACCCCCCCACAAGAATATCATGCCACTCAGGGATTCTACCAGCAGGCTGAGTGGATGCACACCAGCAGCCAATGGGACTATCAGTCCATCCGGACATCTGCACCATCGGCAGCAGTTGGAAGAGCTCCACCAGCTGAGATTCCTCGCCCTGCACCCCCAGCTGAGATTCCGGGGCCTGCACCCCCAGCTGAGATTCCGGGGCCTGCACCCCCAGCTGAGATTCCGGGGCCTGCACCCCCAGCTGAGATTCCGGGGCCTGCACCCCCAGCTGAGATTCCGGGGCCTGCACCCCCAGCTGAGATTCCGGGGCCTGCACCCCCAGCTGAGATTCCGGGGCCTGCACCCCCAGCTGAGATTCCGGGGCCTGCACCCCCAGCTGAGATTCCGGGGCCTGCACCCCCAGCTGAGATTCCGGGGCCTGCACCCCCAGCTGAGATTCCGGGGCCTGCACCCCCAGCTGAGATTCCGGGGCCTGCACCCCCAGCTGAGATTCCGGGGCCTGCACCCCCAGCTGAGATTCCGGGGCCTGCACCCCCAGCTGAGATTCCGGGGCCTGCACCCCCAGCTGAGATTCCGGGGCCTGCACCCCCAGCTGAGATTCCGGGGCCTGCACCCCCAGCTGAGATTCCGGGGCCTGCACCCCCAGCTGAGATTCCGGGGCCTGCACCCCCAGCTGAGATTCCGGGGCCTGCACCCCCAGCTGAGATTGAGATTGAGCCCATGGATCCACTGACTTCCGCCATGGGTGAAGAATACATTTCCCTACAGAGGAGGCAAACATTGACCTGTGAGAGTCTCACGTCAACCTGCGAGAGAATGAAGAGGGACCAACGCAGGTTCCATAGGAGCCAACAGCGATTACAACAGCGTTCCATTGAGCTGCAAAGGGACATGGCAGCATCTGTAACTGCTATGGTACAAAACCAATCACAAATGCTGAGAGTCATTTCGGACATGCAAATCCAGAGTGACCACAGATGGAGGGAACAGAACCAACTGTTGGGTGTGTTGGTGGAGCATTTCACCCACCAGCAGGACATCGCCTCAAGCATCTCTTCTGTGACCAGCACTCCTACTGGATCCACACAACCCAGGAGAGGCAGGAGACCCACTCCAGGCCCCTCAGCCCCCTCATCTAAGAGGCCTAAAAGAAAATAAATCTTGTTCTATTTCATCCTAAATCTTGTCCTCTGTTATTTACCATATAATTGTCATCCACATCCATGTGAGGTGTGTTTTAGTACAGTAATATTGTTAAAACATATAATAATACCTGTGTTGAAATGGGCCAAAAAGGTATTATCATGTTTCTGACATATTCCTGTTCGATAAACCACATCACATAGTTGTGTATGAACGATACATATAGTAATATTCACTTCTAAGATGTAAATCAAGGTTTCTCACATCCAATATAAATTGACACGTGGGTATATATAACTAATAATGTATTTACAGAAGGTGTGAACATAAGGTATAAATATCCATTATCCTCATTCTTAATGATAGTCAATAAATCATAGTGAACTAAACATGAATGAAACAAATGAGAAATATACAGTAATTAGGGTTGTTAAAGGGACATGAAAGCAAAATGTTTTCTTTCATGATTTGTAAAGAGCAGACAATTCTAAACAACTTTCTTTAGTAGCTGGATATAGATGCCTCCTGTGATTGTTTCACTGTGTGCATTGCTATGTCTTCATTAAAGGATATCTAAAGAATAAATCAAAATAGGTAGTAGAAGTAAATTGGAAGGTTTTTTAAAATTATATTCTATATCCTTAATCATGAAAGAAAATGTTTGGGTATAGTGTCCCTTTAAGGGAAGGGGGTTGGGATGTAGTAGTTTCACTTACATGCAGTGGAAATCCGAAGTGTGTAATTCTGCAAGACTTGATATATACACATGCAATGGTTGGTGAGGTACTGTCAAACATCATAATACATGTAAATGTTACGGTTTACTGTACTTATGAATAAGTAACTTACAGGTGAAGTATTCCCGGATGACATAATCCCTCACTTCATTCCCCCTCAGTGTCCCCCTGTCCACATCCTCAGGTACAGGAACCGGCTGCTGCTGCTGCTCTGGGTCAATGTCCCCCAACAAACGTGTGTCCACAGCAATGTTGTGTAGAATACAGCAACCATTGACAATGGAACACACTTTGTTGGGGTTATACTGTAGTGCTCCGCCTGTAACATCCAGACACCTGAACCTGGTTTTTAATAGGCCAAAGCTCCTCTCAATGACATTCCTTGTTCTTATGTGTGCCTCCTGGTACCTGAGTTGTGGCTCTGTAATGGGGTGCACCAAGGGGGTTAATAGCCATGGTCTGCAGCTGTACCCTGCGTCACCTGTCATGTAACATATGTATTTGGATTACTACAGGTACATTATGTGCTTTAAAGGGACACAACATGAATTTCATATAAAAGATAGATTTAATAAAAAGATTAAATTTGTGCATTATAAGCAATCTACTTTTATGCCAGTATTAGTCTAGACCAAAAATCTATTTTAAAGGACCAGTCAACACAGTAGATTTTCATTATCAAAAAATGCAAGATAACAAGACAATGCAATAGCACTTAGTGTAATATCAAAGTTATTTTTTATGACAATTTAAAATGTTATGTATTTTGAAACTCCCCCTGTACCATGTGACATCCATCAGCCATTCATAAATGCATACACACTTATTCTGGCACATGCTCAGTAGGAGCTGGTGACTCAAAAATATAAAAGATACAAATACTGTGCACATTTTGTTAATGGAAGTAATTTGGAGAGTTGATTAAAATTAAAAGTCCTATCTGAATAATGAAAGTGCAATTTATACTAGACTGTCCCTTTAATAAGAACCTGCAATTTTTATCAGCTTTATAATTTACTTCGATTAGATCATTTTATCCATTCTATAGATAACTTTTGCTGACAAGCATATTAGATATGCTCATTAGCTGCTGATCGGTGGGTGCACATAGAAGCCTCATATGATTGGCTCATCTATGTGCATTGCTATTTTTTCAAAAAAAGATATCTAAAGAATAAATAAAATGAGATAATAGAAGTGAATTGTAATGCTGTTGAACATTGTATTCTCTATCTGAAACATGAGATTATAATTTGTGTTTAGTGTCCCTTTAGTATAAATATACAGACAGAATTAAGGTACTCACCAAGCAGCCATCCTCCAGAGAGTGTTCCATTTTCAAACATATTGAATAAGGAGGTCTGGCGCAGGATGTAGGAATCATGTGCACTCCCCCGAAAGCCTGCATACACATGTAAGAATTTCAGATTGGTATCGCAGACCATCTGGCAATTCAATGAGTGAAACCCTTTCCTGTTAATATAGAGGATTGTCTCCTCATGTGGGGCCACGATACGCACATGTGTGCAATCAATTGCCCCCATGACATTGGGAATACCCCCCAGTCGATAGAAGCCTTGTTTAAGACAGTTCCATTCCTGGGGGGTACGGGGGAAATGAATGTATCGTTGTGTCTGGTTATCTAGAGCAGTCAAAACCTCCCCTAGAATCCTGGAGAAGGTAGACTGCGCTAGGCCAGACACAAGCCCCTCTGTTGACTGGTATGAGCCGGTTGCCAGGAAGTGTACAACACACAACAGCTTCTGCATTCCAGTCAGAGCTCGGCTCCTATACGCTTGAGGGTCAATATCATCCTTCAAGACCTCATATAGGTTAATGAAGCTTGCAGAAGTCAAGCGATACTTTTCCCTGACCTCCACTTCTGTCATCCCAAACAGGGTGACCCTAACCCTGTGTACCCTTGGTGCTCTTCCCCTCTGCTGATGCCTTCGTCTTATAGGCCCTGCTGGCCTATGGCCAGCTGCAGCAACAGCAGCATGGGGAGCACCAGGAACAGGGACAACAGCAGGAGGAGCAGGGAGGGCAGCAGCAGCAGCTGGAGCAGGAACAGCTACAGCACCTTGACCAGGGACCTCAGCAGCAGGGATACCATCCAAAACAGGGGCTTGTAGGGGTTCCAGCACCCCTTGTGCCCCACGACACTGTCTCACTCTAAATGCAATATACTGCAAGGGAAACATGGTGGCTAATGAGGGTGTGCATTTGCAGGTGTTTTAAGGCTGCAGGTGAGAGGTTGTGCTGTTTGTGATTGGTTTGACACACTTGCAGGGGCAGGAATAATAAATGCTTTTATTAAGCTGCTGCTATGTATATTGTTAAGCATGCATTTGTTAGGCCTTCAGAGAGTTACGTTGGTTTCTAAGTCAGTGCAAGTGTTCCTGCGCCTTCAATTTGTGGCGAGCTGAGAATGGAGTAGATTTTCTGAAATCTGCGCGCGTAAGTTCTTACGCCGTATATTGGATAGCAAATTGCGCGTGTTTTGTATGTCAGTCTATGGGCCAAAAAACTACGGGCGACGCCAGAAATCTACGCGCGTAACTTCTAGCTTACGCCGTATATAGGATACCAAACGGGCGCAAATATTGGCGTTGCCAACTTTTGCGGGCGGCGATTTTTATCGTATCGACCCCCTGGAATTCAATTTTTCTTTTTTGCTTTGACATTTTTGTGATAAGTAAAATGGTTGTTATTGATTCAGGCTTTGGTTATGCTTATTAAAGACACTCTCTCACTTCTCTTTTTAAAAAAGGACTATGTGCCAGATTACAAGTAGAGCACAAACATTTGCGGGTGAGCGTTAAGGTTTTTTTTGCGGGGGTTTGCACTCGTGGGGCTTACCGCTCATATTACAAATTGAAAGTAAACAGGATCGCTTGAGCGTAATCGCAATTTACACTAGAATGGTTATCACGACTTCAGAGCTCTGGTTAACTGTTTCACAAAACTAAAAAGTGTCACAAAACACATCTTAGTAACACTATCTAATAAAAAATATATAGAAACAGTAGGGGTGCACCGCTATATCGGCAAACGAAACGTATTGGCCGAAAATGGGGTTATCCGCGTCTTGCCGATAGGAAAAACCCAAAAATGTAAAACCCTATGTTACCCTACCTCGCGCCCAGCACTGTCCCATAGAATGCTGTCTCCACTGCCCCCCCTTAAGCGTGAGTGGATATTTCGGTAACTTATTACGCCTCTCTGAACTCTGCCCACCTTCCCCTGCAAGTTAAAAGGGACTGCCGCTTTCGACTTCCACTGTCCTCCATACTGGTTTTGCAGGTAATACTCAGGAATGGTCTGGACTCCTTCCTTAATTGTGGTCTCTCTGGGGTCAATTTAAAAGCACTGTGGTACATGTGTGTCAAGCCTCCGTATGGTTCACGGAACCCTAAGATACATTGTTAAGTATATGTGCATTCTGAAAGTAATAATTGTAACAATAATAGTCTTTTAGGCCTTAACAGTGTCTGAAGTGGAAGTAATATCAGCTCATAGTTCAGGTAACCCACATTTTACACTGATTCATCCAAAACAGGTACATAAGAAAAAGACATAATGTTGCATATTTTACGTAAACTCTCTTTGAAAAGATAAATTAGCAGCAATATATAATTATTTGAAACTGTGTGAGAGACAATTAAAGCTTTTTTTTGTTGCAAAAGAATTGAAAAGACTTTCCATTTAAAGTTACTGTATATCAGTGTATTTCTTATATTTAAGTTTAAGTAATTTAGCTAAAGGTTTTAGCCTATCATTGAAATTACTTTTACATTCATAGCATGGGATTTACCAGTTTTAAAATAATAATTAAATATTAGTTAGGTCAAACTTGAAAGGGGCCTGGAATGTAAAGTCATTGATTTCCCACTGACTTAAGCTCTTTGCACAATGATTTTTTTTTTTTTTTTTCACAAACATTTTCTTTCAACGGTTTGTTTTACAAAGAAACCAAATACCTTAACCATACATAAAGAAAACCCTTTATGTTCAGGACTACCTCACTTGAAAAACTTTTCGGAGGTGGTGGATTAATAAAGCTGTGCCCTAAAAGTGACTGTGTACTTGCACGTTCCTTGTCTTCCAAGAAAACACATCTAGTACAAAAACAGAAAACCCAACCTTAATAGAGGCCTTGTGAAATACAATATTCCTTTTGAGAAGTAATAAGGTATTAAATATGTTCTATCAATGTCAGTGTCTCATTATTGTGTCTCCCATTATTAGTATACATACTAATGTAAAAAAGGACATTATAGTACAACGATTAGAGCATGTCATTTTTGTACTATAATGTATTTTTAATCATACACAATTTAACATGAAGCCGTTCAGTAAAAACTATTTTTTTTGTTTTTTAAAAAAGGTCATTTTTGTTTTTTGGCCAGGTGCTCCCTAAATTTTTGGTTTCGGTCCAGAATTTTCATTTTGGTGCACCACTAAAAAACAGTATTGCATGTAAAAGTTATAAGGGCTCAGATATGAGATCTTAGGTGTTAAAAAAGAAAGGCAGGCAAATGGCTTTTATTTAACATTCAGATACATACAGTTGTGCTCATGAGTTTACATACCCTTGCAGAATTTATGATTTCTTGGCCATTTTTCAGAGAATATGAATGATAACACAAAAACTTTTCTTTCACTCATGGTTAGTGTTTGGCTGAAGCCATTTATTATCAATCAACTGTGTTTACTCTTTTTAAATCATAATGACAACAGAAACTACCCAAATGAACCTGATCAAAAGTTTACATACCCTGGTGATTTTGGCCTGATAACATGCACACAAGTTGACACAAAGGGGTTTGAATGGCTATTAAAGGTAACCATCATCTCTTGTGATCTGTTTGCTTGTAATTAGTGTGTGTTTATAAAAGGTCAATGAGTTTCTGGACTCCTGACAGACCCTTGCATCTTTCATCCAGTGCTGCACTGACGTTTCTGTATTCTGAGTCATGGGGAAAGCAAAAGAATTGTCAAAGGATCTGTGGGGAAATGTAGTTGAACTGTATAAAACAGGAAAGGGATATAAAAAGATATCCAAGGAATTGAGAATGCCAATCAGCAGTGTTCAAACGCTAATCAAGAAGTGGAAAATGAGGGGTTCTGTTGAAACCAAACCACGGTCAGGTAGACCAACTAAAATTTCAGCCACAACTGCCAGGAAAATTTTTGGGATGCAAAGAAAACCCCACAAATAACTTCAGGTGAAATACAGGACTCTCTGAAAACATGTGGTGTGGCTGTTTCAAGATGCACAATAAGGAGGCACTTGAAGAAAGTTGGGCTACATGGTCGAGTAGACAGAAGAAAGCTGTTACTACACAAATGCCACAAAGTATCCGCTTACAATACTCCAAACAGCACAGAGACTAGCCTCAAACCTTCAGGCACAAAGTCATTTGTAGTGATGAGACCAAAATTTAGCTTTTTGGCCACAACCATAAACACTACATTTGGAGAGTCGTCAACAAGGCCTATGATGAAAGGTACACCACTGTGAAACACGGAGGTGGATCGCTTATGTTTTGGGGATGTGTGAGCTACAAAGGCACAGAAAATTTGGTCAGAATTGATGGCAAGATGAATGCATTATGTTATCAAAAAATACTGGAGGAAAATTTGCATTCATCAGCCCGGAAGCTGCCATGTACTTTGACATTCCAACATGACAATGATCCAAAACACAAGGCCAAGTAGACCTATCAGCTACAGCAGAATAAAGTGAAGGTTCTGGAGTGGCCATCTCATTCTCCTGAACTCAATATAATTGAGCCACTCTGGGGAGATCTCAAATGTGAGATCTCCCCAGATAGGTACCTCCGAATCCAATACTTCTCTCACCTATTCCATTGAAGAGTTGTGTCTCCTTGCTCATAGGGACACTGACTTTAATAGGCAAAGTATCACCGCCTCTGTGATTTACCTTCCGGACAGCCAGACACTACCGCTTACTCATTGCAGGTGCCTAGATTACTGCTCCTGTTTGAAAATGTCTGTCGACGTGCGTTTTGTCTCACAATGCTGAGCGAAAATGGGCTTCGTCAGGACTCTTCGATGGAATAGGTGAGAGAAGTCGGAGGTACCTATCCCGGTCCGCTCTTTTAGTGCCCTGTGAAGTTTGATACCCGGACGTATCTGCACTTACTACAATGGTTTGTTTAAAGCTGCAATTGTCATAACTTTCTCTATCATTCATGGATGTGGATATCTAAAGAACTGTATACTTTGTGTTACCTTATAGCTGGCGTTGGAGGATGCTTTTACCTCGGTTTGTCAGCTGATGTTATTTTACAGATACAAGGGAATCACGCTATAGTGATCTCAGCGTTGAAGGCTTTTTAACGTTGCAACCTGTGGGGGTGGCTGACTTCCCAACTAAGTCAGATCTGTTTGTCAAGAGGACATTTTTCAAGTTATTTGAGCTGTTCTTATTGACCTTAGTAACTAGCCCTCCACTATTTGTATTGTTTTGTGATTTTGTAATATGTCACCTGTAACAATGTTTTATCTTGTTGCTTAATAATCTGCCTGATTTAATTTAGGTTTCCTAAGTATTTTCTATTGGTCTTTGTTAAAAACATCCACTGCAGTGGTTTTATGTATATGTTGACATGATGCTTTGAACAATTTTCTGCTGTGTTTCTTGTAATAAATTAATTGCATTAGATCTGGCCTGTGCGTGCCTGTATTTCATAGGTCTGACACTATCCCTCAGCCATTATCTACGTATTAGATTGGTAAGAGAAAGTTTTTTCGAGTGCTGCAATCCCCCTCTAATATTCACAGTATCTCATATAGCTCTACTGTGTACTTCTTTTCTCTCATAGAACTGGAATTATATTTAAGTAAGGGGGTCTGGGTATCCTCTCCCACAACTTATTTGGTTCCTGTGAGTGTGCTTCTCTCTGTGTGTATTTAGTCTCCCTATGGGAAAAAGAGGAAACCAGATGTGGACTTGTTGCTCAGTGTGCTTAGAGGAATATGGCTACACCTCACTGACGAGGCCCAATGAAGGCCGAAACGATCGTCTGGGGTTGCTGTGTTCCTTGTTCAGAGAGGAATTGCCTGGTATTTCTGCGCTGGACTGACCGTAATAGGCGGAATCAGACTGATATATACTACAGGAAATTTCATCTCTGTGAAAAGCATTACTGGGCTAAAAGAAGCTGCACCCAGGCTAACAATAGTATTGAGCCAGTTGTTCGTTCCTGTGAGTGTGCTTCTCTGTACGTGTGTGTGTGTGTGTATGTATGTATGTATGTATGTATGTATGTATATATATATATATATATATATATATATATATATATATATATATATATATATATATATATATATATATATATATATATATAGGCATATTAACACATTAATACATATGTATACATATAAATAAATACTGTGTATATATGTGTGTATATATGTGTGTATATATATATATATATATATATATATATATATATATATATATATATATATATATTAGTTTTTCACAAAAGTGAGTACACCCCTCACATTTTTGTAAATATTTTATTATATCTTTTCATGTGACAACACTGAAGAAATGACACTTTGCTACTACGTAAAGTAGTGAATGTACAACCTGTATAACCGTGTAAATTTGCTATTCCCTCAAAATAACTCAACACACAGCCATTAATGTCTAAACCATTGGCAACAAAAGTGAGTACACCCCTAAGTGGAAATGTCCAAATTGGGTCCAAAGTGTCAATATTTTTTGTGGCCACCATTAATTTGCAGCACTGCCTTAATCCTCTTGGGTATGGAGTTCACCAGAGCTTCACAGGTTGCCACTGGAGTCCTATTCCACTCCTCCATGACGACATCACAGAACGCTTCCCCACCTTCCTTTTGAGGATGCCCCATATATGCTTTTAATAGGGTTTAGGTCTGGAGACATGTTTGGCTAGTCCATCACCTTTACCCTCAGCTTCTTTAGCAAGGCAGTGGTTGTCTTAGAGGTGTGTTTGGGGTCGTTATCATGTTGGAATACTGCCCTGCGGCTCAGTCTCCGAAGGGAGGGGATCATGATCTGCTTCAGTATGTCACAGTAGATGTTGGCATTCATGGTTCCCTCAATGAACTGAAGCTCCCCAGTGCCGGCAGCACTCATGCAGGCCCAGACCATGACACTCCCACCACCATGCTTGACTGTAGGCAAGACACACTTGTCTTTGTACCCTCACCTGGTTGCCGCCACACACACTTGACACCATCTGAACCAAATACGTTTATCTTGGTCTCACCGGACCACAGGACATGGTTTCAGTAATCCATGTCCTTAGTTTGCTTGTCTTCACCAAACTGTTTGCAGGCTTTCTTGTTCATCATCTTTAGAATAGGCTTCCTTCTGGGACGACAGCCATGCTGACCAATTTGATGCAGTGTGCGGCGTATGGTCTGAGCGCTGACAGGCTAACCCCCCACCCCTCCAACCTCTGCAGCAATGCTGGCAACACTATGTCTATTTCCCAAAGACAACCTCTGGATATGAAGCTGAGCATGTGCACTCAACTTCTTTGGTCGACCATGGCGACGCATGTTCTGAGTGGAACCTGTCCTGTGAAACCGCTGTATGGTGTTGCCCACCATGCTGCAGCTCAGTTTCAGGGTCTTGGCAATCTTCTTATAGCCTAGGCCATCTTTATGTAGAAAAACAATTCTTTTTTCAGATCCTCAGATAGTTCTTTGCCATGAGGTTGAACTTCCAGTGACTAGTATGAGAGAGTGTGAGAGCGATAACACCATTTAACACATCTGCTCCCCATTCACACCTGAGACCTTGTAACACTAACGAGTCACATAACAGCTGGGAGGAAAAATGGCTAATTGGGCCCAATTTGGACATTTCCACTTAGGGGTGTACTCACTTTTGTTGCCAACGGTTTAGACATTAATGGCTGTGTGTGGAGTTATTTTTGAGGGGACAGCAAATTTACACTGTTATACAGGCTGTACACTCGCTACTTTACATTGTAGCAAAGTGTCATTTCTTCAGTGTTGTCACATGAAAAGATATAATAAAATATTTACAAAAATGTGAGGGGTGCACTCACTTTTGTGAGATACAGTGTGTATGTGTGTGTGTGTGTGTGTGTATATATATATATATATATATATATATATATATATATATATATATATATATATATATATATATATATATATATATATATATATATGAATATATATATATATATATATATATATATATATTTGAGCACTTTGTAGTTAAGTAGATAAAAACATGAAAAAATATTTACGCAATATTCATTTTTAATAAAGGTTTTTGCTATGTATTTACTGTAAATAGTTCACATTCCAATGTTCTGCACATAACAGAATATGCTCTTTGTATTTATAAATATATTCCTATATATATCTATACCTTTTAGAAGAAAGAAGCTGGTGTATATTCAGCGCTCGGGTTGGATAATATTGTATGAGTGGTCTGAAAAGTCACATATTTGGGTATTTGGGAGTGAAGATGAATGGATAATAAATGAAGTAACACGTATTGGATATATGAATAGAAATATAAATAAATCTCAAAAAACAAATAGACACACTCTAGGTCAATATATGTCTAACTAGACACCCATGAAAACAATCAGACCCATAAAGAAAATGTCCAAGAAATATTGAATAGTTCATAAACTGAAGTGGATGGGTGAATGTTAAAGTCCCACAGGTTTTCCCTTGTGGTCGTGTACTTACAACCTCTTACCCCAATCATATGAGGTAAGGTCGAAGTAGGGTTATGCGTATTTGCTTATGTTGAGCGATCAGTCACTGGAATCCGTCAGCGTATATATCCGTATCACGCCTGTACTTTTTCCAGTACTGTGTTCTGTTGTTTAACCCCAGTCCTGTAGCTGTCAGCCTTCTTGAATCTTTTCCCCTCAAGGTTCTTTTCCCCTTTTAGTGCTGGCCTGCTAATAATTGAGCTCAATGATATGAGGTAACAAAAGCGCCTGTAGCTTTCAATTGATGCTGTAATGTTCAAAACAAAAAGACTGCACCGGCCGGTTGCGGTTTCAGGAACTAGACGCTTGGTACGCTTGAAGAGTCTATTTTTCGGCAAGAAAAAGTTGTGTACAGAGAGTACACGCACACTTGACGCGTTTCGAAGGTCTATGAAATAATCACCTTCTTAAACAGAGGTTTACTGCCGGAAAAATTTGCACAGCGTCTTTTTTTTAAAGTTTGGCGCTGGCACGCCCCTTCCAATACTCATGCTCTGATTGGCTTTGGGTTCTCACACCCACAGAGTTGGGGATATACGGGCGAAACAACTCTATGCTGATAACTGTACTAAATAGAGGAAACTAATCCATAACTGCAGAGCACCAATAAATAGTGCCTTAAAATGTGTAGACTGCACAGTGGGAAAGGATTTGGGTTATGTTTAACTACAATTAGGTTAAACACGGAAACCACAATAAATAAATAGCGGACCATAAGTAAAAACATAATAAGCTGGAAAAAACTGTAAGAAATGCCACCAAATAAAATTGCAAAGTGCCATGTAGTATATTAGTGACCACCCACTTCATTATCTCATCACCCATAAGAAGATGTATGTGCTGTTACGCTATATTCCCAGGTATCGGCTAATATGCTGTTAATATTTGTGTATAAATATATCAATTGATGTATATGCATGTAATTATATGCACTATAGGAAGCATTTCAAATTAAATTTTTATGCATTTTGGAGCAACAATTATGTTAATTGAATATATTATTATAGTTAACTTTTCACGCTGTGGTACAATAGAGTTGGTCAGGCAATATATTTATATTTTTAACACAATCTTACATTTTTCTCGCCCCCATTTTCTATCATCATTTTTTATCATTTTTTATGAAAAAGTGTGTGTATTTTTATATATCCCTTTCTCTTTCTCTTCCAAAAAACAATGAATTTTTGCACAACCACAAATATAATAAAAAACCACCTTTTTATAATTTAGCTTTTTAAATAACAATCACCTAGATTACGAGTTTTGCGTTGCGGCTCGTAACGCTGAAAATATGGCATTTTCAGTGTTAAAGCAGCACCGCCGATATTACGAGTCTTGTCGGTATAGGTGTACCGCACACCTTTTAGCCTGTACCGCAACGTCAGTCCCGCACTTGTAAAAATGACGTTTTTTCATGGGATTCCCATAGTGCCGGTATTACGAGGTTTGCGGTGAGGCTAAAAAGTGAGTTTTATAGCCTAAAATGACAAGATCTGTACCGCCATCTAAAGTCAGTAGTTGAGTTTTACACCACAAATCTGAAACATAATACTCATAACTAAAGTGTTAAAAAGTAGGCAAAACACCCATAAACTACCTATTAACCCCTAAACCGAGGCCCTCCCGCATCGCAAACACTATAATAAAATTATTAACCCCTAATCTGCCGCTCCTGACATAGCCGCTACAAAAAATATTAGCCCCTATTTCGCCGCTACCAGACATCGTCGCCACGACATAGCCGCTACAAAAAATATTAGCTATGTTTAAGGGTTAATAACTATTAAGTTATTAACCCTTAAACCTCCGCCCTCCCGCATCGCAAACACTATTTAAATATTATTAACCTCTAATCTGCTGTCTGCCCACATCGCCGCTTTAATAAACATATTAACCCCTAAATCGCAAGCAGTGTTAATTTTGACGGCAAATTTCGATTTAGTCTTAGTTTTAGTCTTTTGACTAAAATGCAGTTTTAGTCGTATTTTAGTCATCTGAATTGTTTTAGTTTGTCTAGTTTTAGTCGACTAAATCTCCAGTAGATTTTAGTCTACTAAAATCTAAGGGTTTTAGTTAAAGTGTAATGCATTATTTAAGCATTGCTCTATAATTTGCAAACTGATTATATACTCCAGGAGTAAATATAACACCTGTTATTATTTATGGTATTAAAGTTTAAACATGCAATACAGACACAGATTTAACCATTGTGATAGATAACACCTTTATTAAACTTAAAATTAAATAAAACCAAGTTTCATAAACGGTTAGAGAAAAAAAAAAAGACGTATAACCTGCGCAAAAAACAGATAAGGGAAGGGGGATGTGGGAAACCTCTAGCTCTCCTCAATGGGTACCCTAGCGTACCCAATGTGTAAATGAAATCAATACGGAGTGGAGGTGAGCGCCAAATAGGCTGAGGATAGGGAAGGGAGCGCCAAATAGGCTAAAAGATAATAAGCTGGTAAATATGTAGCTAAAAGAGGTGATTAAGATAATGTTAAAATAATATGTAAAAATATGAGATTTATTCTACACATTAATTAAAATAATGACACAATAGTGGTTACTCATGGATCCATGTTACAATGACAATAGAATAATAAAATACAATGCAATATATGTTAAAAACAGAAGATAAACTGGTTGAATCAATAGGCTGATGATAAAGGGATGGCCTAAATAGGCCGATTCTCTATTGTATAGTTGGCACCTTGGTTGAGTCCAGTCTGTGTTAAATGCTCCTGGTAAGTGGTTGGTTGTAATCCAAATAAAAACACAGAAAAATGTGGCTAAGGTATACAAACTCATCTTGATAAAGGCCAGAGGTACATGGCCGAAACGCGTCGACAGAACTGAGTAAGCATAATACTGATATATCCATTGAACAGATTGCATCTATTATAGTATTGTTTGTTTCTTTTTTTCAGGCTTTTTTAGTATAAACCTATTTGTATTGTCAAACATCGTATCAACACTGAACCACTGATCTACTTGCACTGAATTCACTTACATCACTTTGGATCTACATCTGACACTACTCTCATTGTTACACACTTTTTGGAGGAATTTTATTTATTATTTTTTTACCATCGTTATATCACACCGAGTGAACACATTTTTTTCACCATTTTTTAATTTTTTGCATTTTTCATTTTTTCATTTTTTCACCTTTTTCTATTTTTTTGATCATTTTTTTGTATTGGACACTGACCACATTTGTATACCTTAGCCACATTTTTCTGTGTTTTTATTTGGATTACAACCAACCACTTACCAGGAGCATTTAACACAGACTGGACTCAACCAAGGTGCCAACTATACAATAGAGAATCGGCCTATTTAGGCCATCCCTTTATCATCAGCCTATTGATTCAACCAGTTTATCTTCTGTTTTTAACATATATTGCATTGTATTTTATTATTCTATTGTCATTGTAACATGGATCCATGAGTAACCACTATTGTGTCATTATTTTAATTTTTTGTGTAGAATAAATCTCATATTTTAACATATTATTTTAACATTATCTTAATCACGTCTTTTAGCTACATATTTACCAGCTTATTATCTTTTAGCCTATTTGGCGCTCCCTTCCCTATCCTCAGCCTATTTGGCGCTCACCTCCACTCCGTATCAAGTTTCATAAACAAACAGAAGTGCAACTTTAAAATATAAAAAAAAACCTGTAAACTGTACTGCACATATTACCCAATCTAAAAACTTTAACAGTTCTCTGTTAATAATTAAAACAAGTATCAAGTAACTCAACACAACAAAAAGTTTCTGCAGCTACCACAGTCACAGCATAACTTAAACCCATACTCGTGGGTTATGCTTATTTCTATAGGAAGAATCAATTGATTGTTCACAGATTCTAAAATTCAGCAATGATTTTAGCACTGCTCTAGAACTTTCAAACTCCTATATATACTCCTGAAGTAAAGGTTTATTAAGAGCAGTAATTAGATATGGATTGATTATAACACCTTGCATCAAATGTTTTTGTCAGTAAATTTTGATTTAGTTTTAGTCATAGTCTTTTAATTAAAATGCGATTTTAGTTTTAGTCGTATTTTAGTCATCAGAATTTCTTTAGTTTTATACTCATTTTAGTCTAGTTTTAGTTGACGAAATTAACACTGATCGCAAACCCCCCACAACGAAATAAACTAAAATAAACTAACCCCTAAACCGAAGGTCCCCCACAACGGAATATACTAAAATAAACTATTAACCCCTAAACCTAACAACCCCCTAACTTTATATTAAAAGTACAATTTCCCTATCCTAAATTAAAATAAAACTTACCTGTCAAATTTAAATAAAGAATTTTAAACTAACAATTAAACTAACTACAAATTAAATAAAGCTAAACTACACATTAAAAAATCCTAACACTACTCTAAAAATTATAAAAAGTATCTAATTACAACCCCCCCATTAAATTATAAAAATAACAAATTATCAAAAATAAAAAAGAATTACACCTAATCTAATAGCCCTATCAAAATAAAAAAGCCCACCCAAAATAAAAAAAACCCTAGCCTACAATAAACTACCAATGGCCCTTAAAAGGGCCTTTTGTGGGGCATTGCTTCAAAGATATCCGCTCTTTTACCTGTAAAATTTTTTACAAACACCCCCAACAGTAAAACCCACCACCCAGCCAACCCCCCCAAATAAAAAAACTTTTTAAAATAACCTAAGCTAACCATTGCCCTGAAAAGGGCATTTGTATGGGCATTGCCCTTAAAACGGCATTTAGCTCTTTTACATTGCCCAAACCCTAATCTAAAAAAAACCCCTTATTAACCATAAACACTAACCCCCGACGATCCACTTACAGTTGTTGAAGTCCCGCTTGAAGAATTCATCCAGCTGGCGAAGTCAACATCCAGGCGGCAAGAAGTCTTCATCCAGCCGGCGTGGAGCGGGTCCATCCTGAAGACATACAGCACGGAGCATCCTCTTCATACAGTCGCCGCCGTACACTGAATCTTCAATGCAAGGGACGCGATTCAAGATGGCGTCCCTTGCATTCCTATTGGCTGAAAAATTTGAATCAGCCAATAGGGATTAGGGCTGCTAAAATCCTATTGGTTGTTCAAATCAGCCAATAGGATTTAAGCAGCTCTCATTCTATTGGCTAATTCGAATTTTTCAGCCAATAGGAATGCAAGGGACGCCATGTTTTATTTTTATTTTTTAGTAAAAGAGCTGTTTAACTTAGAGCAATGCCCTACAAAATGCCCATTTAAGGGCACCCGGTAGTTTGGGGGGTGGGGGTTTGTATAGTGTTAGGGGGTGTTTGTATTTTTATGTAGCAAAAGAGCTGTTTAACTCAGGGCAATGCCCTCCAAGAGGCCCTTTTAAGGGCCCTTGGTAGTTTAGGCTTTTTTTATTTTGGGGTGGTTTATTTTTTTTTAAAGGGTATTAGAATAGGAATAATCTTAATTTTTTTGGATAAGTTTTATTTTTATTTTTTGTAATGGTAGGTTCTTTTATTTTTTGTAAGGTGTAAGGCAGGTTAGGTTTTATTTCACAGGTAAGTTTGTATATATTTTAGCTAGGTAGTTCGTAAATAGTTAATAACTATTTACTAACTAGTCTACGTAGATAAAATAAATACAAACTTACCTGGGAAATAAAACCTAAGCTAGCTACAATATTACTATTAGTTCTTTTGTAGCTAGCTTAGGTTTTATTTCACAGGTATTAAGTTTTAAATAGATCTAAATTAAATTTATAATTATTAACTAAATAATACCTATTTTTTAATTATGTTAAAGTTAGGGGGTGTTAGGGTTAGGTTTAGGGTTAGGGGTTAATAGTTTAATTTAGGTTGTTGCGATGTGGGGGGCTGGTGCTTTAGGGGTTAATAGGTTTATTTAGTGGTAGTGATGTGGGATGCCAGAGGTTTAGGAGTTAATAGCTTTATTTAGGTGGTGGCGCTATCCGGAGCGGAGGAATAGGGGTTAATAACTTTAATACAGTTGCAGCGATGTTTGGGTGCGGTGGAATAGGGATTAATAACTTTAGTACAGTGGCGGCGATATCGGGAGCAGCACATTAGGGGTTAATAATTTTATTTAGGTGGCGCCGATATCTGGAGCGGCAGATTAGGGGTTAATAACTTGGCAGGCATCTGCGATGTCAGGGGCAGCAGATTAGGGGTGTTTAGACTCGGGCTTTATGTTAGGGTGTTAGGTTTAAACTGCAGTTTCTTTTTCCCCATAGACATCAATAGTGCTGCGCTACAGAGCGATCGCAGGTGTTAGACTTTTTTTTTTGCCGGCTCTTCTCATTGATGTCTATGGGGAAATCGAGCACAAACATGTCAAACACATCGCTTGTTTTGGGAGCGGTATGGAGCTTAAAATCTCCATATCGCCCGCACAAGCACTGTTTTTTAAACTTCTAATGGTTGCACTATAGGAAATTAAATAACGCCACTTTTGTGGCGTTCTTTACTTTTCCTATAGTTCTCAAAACTCGTAATCTAGATGAATGTATTTTTATTATGGCTATTAAAATGTGACAGCCAAATACAATTTATTAAATCCCCATCCGCTTTGTCACTAATATACTACATGGCATTTGTAACCAGTGCTTTGCAATTTTATTTGGTGGTATTTCATACAGTTTTTTCCAGCTTATTATGTTTTTATTTATGGTTCGCTATTTATTTATTGTGGTTTCCGTGTTTAACCTAATTGTAGTTAAACATAACCCAAATCCTTTCCCATTGTGCAGTCTACACATTTTAAGGCACTATTTATTGGTGCCCTCAGTTTGATATATGGATTAGTTTCCTCTATTTAGTATATCAGCATAGAAGTGTTGACTCGCCGGTATATCTCCAACTCTGTGGGTGTAAGAACCCAAAGCCAGTATTGGAAGGGGCGTGCCGGCGGCAAACTTTACAAAAGACGCCGTGCAAGTTTTTCTGGCAGTAAACCTCTGATGAAGACCTTCAAAATGCGTCAGGTGTGCGTGTACTCTCTGTACACGACTTTTTCTTGCCGAAAAATAGACTCTTCAAGCGTACCAAGCATCTAGATCCTGAAACCGCAACCGGCCGGTGCAGTCTTTTTGTTTTGAACATTACAGCTTCAATTGAAAGCTACAGGCACTTCCGTTACCTCATATCATTGAGCTCAATTATTAGCGGACCAGCACTAGAAGGGGAAAAGAACTTTGAGGGGAAACGAATCAAGAAGGCTGACAGCAACAGGACCGGGGTTAAACAACAGAACACAGTACCGGAAAAAGTGCAGGCGTGATATGGATACATATGCTGATGGATTCCAGTGTCTGATCGCTCAACATAAGCAAATACAAATAACCCTTCCTCAACCTTACCTCCATATGAATGGGGTAGGAGCTTGTAAGTACACGACCACAAGGGAAAACCTGTGGAATTTCAACATTCACTCATCCACTTCAGCTTATGAACTTTTCAGTATTTCTTTATTTCTTGGACATTCTCTTTATGGGTCTGATTGTTTTATGGGTGTCTATATATTGTCTCTTTGTTTTTTGAAATTTTATTTATATATCTATTCATACATCCAATATGTGTTACTTCACTTATTATCCATTCATCTTCACTCCCAAATACCCATATATGTGACTTTTCAGACCACTCACACAATATTATCCATACCAAGCGCTGAATATACACCAGCTTCTTTCTTCTAATATCTTTCCATTAGGGATTTCTTGGAAAAGGATCTCCCACCATTCTGGCTTGTGTATTCTTAGCAGCTGGTTTGGACTTTCTTTTTAGATAGAGGATACATATTTGTATAACCTATCTCTTTGCCACCAATAGATATATATCTTGTAGATGTACATATACACCATTTGTATATTTGCTAACAGAAGTTATCTGCTTGTTTCTCATATATATTTTTAGCCCTTATCAGTTGTGCACACCCTCTTCAAAAGCTTACTTTTTCACTTGTTGGAAGAGTATTCTACTTTGATAACATATATCTATACCTATATATAATTATATATACAGGGCTCAAAATTTCAAGTCCTAAGCTACTAGCCAGGGCAAAATGTTACTCGCCACTTCTAATCCCCCCACACACACTCTTTCCATATGTTTAGCCATTGTGAAACATTTTTGTAATATTGTTTTTATTTTATACCATACCATATTAAATAATCCTACATACAGTAATAAATTAAAAAAAAAATAGGTTCCTAGAAGTTAGAAACATCAACTAGATGTTCTGGGGAAGACAACAGCAGGATAGAAAAAGGAAGTTGTTGAACTGAGAGAATGCAGAGAGTGCTGACAGTCATGGAAGATCATAGCAGACCTAGAGAGTTTTATTTTTGATTTTTAAAAATTATAATCTTTTCCTTCTCGCTCTTAACTATCTTTTTCGACTTCCTCCTCACTCCAATCACTCTTTTTACCATCTCCCTTATCTCTCAGGCCAAATCTTCTCTTTACACTATTTCCTCTCTCTCATATCGTTTCACTCTCTTTTTTTTCTCCTTGGTCTCTTAACTCTACCTTCTAATCCACTTTAACTTTTCCTCTCCAATCTCTCTCTGCCCTGTTTTGTCCTTCTCGAAGTAACAGTCTAGGCACTAACTGGGTCCCTACAGCCCATATCATTGTACTTTCATGGATATATAATATCCCTTTAGATAATAGTTTTAGCACATAGCCCAAAATATGTGTTTGTCAGTGCTGCAATAGGAATGTACATTCTGCAAATGTGCCAATTTTGCTACTTACAACTTGCCACCAGATTTCAGACTCAACATTAACTCAGCAACTAACTTTCACTCGCCACTGTTAAATTTCCACTTGCTAGTGGAAATTTTGAGCCTTGTATATATGTGTGTCTGTGTGTGTATGCATGTGTGTGTGTATTAGTGCCATAGTACAATCAGATATATGTAGAAATATTTATTTTTGAAAAAAATAAAACGTATATTCTGCTATGTGAAGAACATTGGAATGTGAAATATTCATAATTTTATGTTGGGTTAGCACACTTGAATATGCAATGAGGTTTGCACGAGAGTGGGTTGTTAGATTTTTTTGTTTTCATTTTTTTTTTCTCCAATGACTTCTATGGGGTAATACATGAACGTGCATGCAATATTCTAGCTTCAGCTTTTTGCTCTTGTTGGGTTAGCGCTAGAGTGAAAACAGTTTAATTTCAACTCATAATACAAGTGCAACCCGACCCGTGCAAACAAGCTTACTTCTAGTACAATTAACGCTGGAGCAGGAGCTTTAAGTAGTGCTCCACTTGTAATCTGTTTCTATATGTTTTATGAAAGCTACAGCTTACTTGTGCTCTAAATGCACCTTTTAAAGTTGTTTTTGTACATTCTACTGCAATTATAAAATGGTCTTATTAGTTTGATGCATTTGAGTATGTGAATGCATGCATGTTTAAACCTGCAAAGGAATTAAACACACAAATGCTCACACAGGAGCAATACTGTTATTCTTTTCAAATGTACAACGGGTTACCCTTTACAAGACATTATAGTGTAATATTACATGCTCTGATTTGTTAGAGCATATCATTTTGGGACTGCCAACCCTGCAAGCCTATATGTTTAATAGGGCTGGGCGATATGGGCAAAAAAAATAATCGCAATTTTCTTATAAATGACTAACACCTTTAATTTTTCAATAAAATTATATAAGACTACAGAATCTTAACCCCTTGAGTGCTAATGACGGCTCTGAGACGTTGCAAAGTTTCCCACTCTGGTGCTAACGACGGCTCAGAGCTCGTCACTAGAACTCTCCCACCTTGAGGGAGATCTGGGGGGCTCCCACCCACTCCCACCCCGGCGATCGGACCTGCATAGTGACAGGCATCGCTGGGGCTTCACATTATGGGCGGTGACGTCACGTGCAATGTTGTGATGACGTCACCGCGCAACTTTATATTTAACAATGTTAAGTATAGCAGCATGGGGCATGCTGCTTAGAAGCCTGTATCTCAGGCATCTAAGGAGCGCCAGACCCCAAGACTCACCGTTTCAACATTGTAAGTCTTGTAAAGTTAAAAGATTATTTCCAAAAAAAAAATTAAAAAAAAAAAAAATTAAAAAAGCTTTAGCACCCAGGTGGGAAAGTGCTTAGCACTCAAAGGGTTAATGTACATATTTCTCAATGTCCAATACACTCTGGGAGCATAAAAATACAAACCACATATGTGTATGTGTGTGTGTATATATTTATATATATATATATATATATATATATATATATATATATATTAAAAAAAAAATTTAAACATTTTATCTTGACTGATAATCAGCCCTGCTTCTGTTCAGGAATCCAATACAGGCATATAGCAGTAGGGGTGGAGGGCTGCTCTGCAGTTAATCCAGCAGCTAATAGCAGAGGGGACTGCAGTTTTAGACTTTTTGATATCTGCTATGTATTTGAGCCATTTCTCAGAGAGCAGGAGATTGTGTGGGAGGTTCCATAATGATTACATACCCTAAGTTTCAGACTGCAGACGTCCCTAGGGGGAAATATAAGTAAGTGGCTTTCCCTCCTCTTCACATCTCCTGCATGGGCTCTACTTTTAGACTTCTATAGAATGATCGGCTGCTACTGAGATCACAAACAGAAAGTGAAAGTAAAACAGCCTTTTTACAAATGTGTGCTAAAAGCAACCACTAGATGGAGCTGGTTTGCAAGAAATCACATACAAATCAATGCAGTACAGCCACATCTGAGGATTTTTTTTTAGCAAAAAAATCAGTTTTTAAATAGCAGCGATTATTCGCGGTTTTAAATTGCATATGCGATTAATTGTTCAACCCTAATGTTTAACCTCCATGAAAGTGCCAGTTGCAAGAAAAAGTTTGTGAACTGACTGGGAATAAAAATCAAAACAAAACTCTCCTATGCAGATTTCAGTGTTATGTATTTGACACATTTTTCAGCTTTGTACATATCTATAATGGATCCTCTAAGGTCTAGTAAAAGTTGTTGGGATCGAGGCATGGTTCTCTCAAGTTGTTAAAAAGAATTTTAAGGTGCCAGATATAATCCAAATTACAAATGGGCTATGTCCACTTTAAATATTCATTGTATGTGTAAATGTGAAATATATAAAACTAGTCCTAAAGTCTGTGTACACGGGCCAAAATCCCATTTCCTTCCGCTCTCAACTTTTTTTTTTCTTCTGTAGTGCAGCGGTACCAAATGCACCCCCCTCTCCACTGTCTGATCCTCACTGACTGATCCTTCCTTATGGCCAGGTATGTTTTTGTCTCATGCTGCAGTCTCCTCTGCGCATGACTGCATCGGACATACATATCTGGCCTTTTATAATATAAGGATTTTTCTGGCTTGTATTTTCCCCCTTGTTTACTGTTTCATGATTACAATATGTTTTAAATATGACCAGTTTTTATTCCTTTGGCCACGTTTTCAGGGAAGTATTCATCGTACTGTATTGCCTCACATCCTGCTGTTGTAAGAGTACTTGGCTTATGCTGGTATTGCTTAATCTGAAGGTAAAAACTACAGAGATCAAAGAAATGTATTATAATGTATTAATGCTGTTATAAAACACAAAACAAATGGGGATTTTCAAATTCACTTGTTTCAGTCAATGACTTGTTGAGTCAATGACTCATCTAATTATGTTTGGGTATTCCATTTATTGTTTCTATTATTGAAAAAAACATAGCACATGTGATAAAACATCACCAGAAGCTGTGCAGAACGAGGGGCCATAATATATATTAACAAAGGCTAACTGGTATTAGAATGAGGTGAGGGCAGACTAACTTTGGCCAAGAATACAAGTGGAGCGCTAGCTATTTTATTGCGTGCCCCTAAACAGGCAAATTTGCCTGTTTTATAGGCGCACAATAAATATCCAGTCATTACAAGTGGCTGTGGGGTGCTAGAAAGAAAGAAAAAAAACGCACTGAAGTGCCTTTACATTGCGGTCTATGGGGACTGTGTTATTCCTAGAAATATATTTGTATAGGCATATATATTTATGTGTTAACGTGTATATACACCTATAAACACGTAAATATATATCTATATATTCATATACATATGTTTATTTGCTGCGCTAGCTTCTCTGCTGCGTATGATGGCATGGTATGAGGCTCTCATGAGCGCAAAGCTTCCCTGCAATGCGAACGCGACCTAAACTTTTAATACCAGCACACATTCGCATGCACTGGTTACTGAGTGTAAGCGCAAATATCTCACTCGTCTAAGCACAAGTTTGCGCTCCACTCGTAATCTAGGCCTTTATTGGTAAACTAAGAACTAAAATAAAAGTATAACAATGCAGGTGTAATGGTAGCTGACTATATTGTGTATGCCAATGCTTTCAAAGGACATGGACACCAAAATTAAGCTTCCGTGATTTAGAGAGTGCATGCATTTTCATTGCACTTTCAATATCAAAGATTGTCTGTACTCTTGGTATTCCTTTGTGGTAAGCATACCTAGGTAGGCTCAGGTACTGGAATGCCCTACTTAGAGGTAGGTGATTGTTGGCTACACATGTATACCTGTTGTCATTGAAAGAGTTCCATACAGCCACTCCTAACTCACCAGCAGCATACAGCAGCATGAACATTACACAGGCAGGGTGCAATGCCAGACCAAAAGCAGTGAACCTTACTGCAAAATAACCAAGTAGAAAAATCTTGCCAGCAGCACAACAGTGGATTAAAAGCAAAAATGTATTGAAACATATTATAAATATATTACAAGACATGGACAAGAGTCTGACACGCTTCGCGCACCTTAGTGGCGCTTAATCATAGACTACACTTGTTACACCTGATACCTCCTTATATAGGAGTACATGGTAATCAACAAGTTAACCCTTTATTTATAAAATTACATTAATAGCAAAAAAAGGTAATATCTGATGTAAGATTACATTGAAAGCTAGCGTTGTAGAAAACACATTATGGCACTTTTTATACAATGTGAATTGATCTAATATATGTAGTTAAGAAACTATTTATAGGGAAAAATATTATTTAAATTCAAATACAAAATCTGTGTATAAACTAATCATTGAAATGTATTAACGTTTATATACCAATATTCATCACTTATTTACAATCATCACCCCAACACAAACATGATTTTATACACATTAATATAGAATAAGTTAGGCACAAGTTACTTCCTTTATATGGACTGATCTATGGGGGTCGATTTATTAATGTCTGGCGGACATGATACGCTGCAGTGTATCATGTTCACCAGACATCGCTAAATGCGGACAGCATTACGCTGTCGGCATTCAGCATTGCACAAGCAGTTCTAGTTCTACCGTCCCCTGCAGATTCAGGGCTGTCAATCAACTCGATCGTATCCGATCGGGTTGATTGCTGTATGCCGCTCAGAGGCGGCGGGTCCAGTTAAGGAGCAGTGGTTTTAAGACCGCTGCTTCTTAACTGCTGTTTCCGGCGAGCCTGAAGGCTCGCGTGGAAGCAGATACATTGGGGCAAATTGACTATTTGGTAAATCGACCTCATGGTCATGCTACTTTACACATAGTAACTAATGTACCATTCAAGGTTCAAGCCAGTAGGCACTCTGGTTTTCAACTTGTAAATTAAGTATAGTTCCTTGTTGTCAAAGAGTTTATACTTATTAACACCCCGTGGTGAAGATTTGGCCACAACAATAATTTTTACTGAGAAGTTCCCTATATTGGTAAAATGTACATTATTAAAATGCCTGGCAACTGAGGAATCTTTGTTGTAATTTTTGACATCATTAACATGCTCCCTTACTCTTACATTTACCTCCCTCTTAGTTTTACCAACATACTGTATGTGGAAAACATTGCATTCCAGTAAATAGCGAAATTTGTTTTACAATTAGCATTAAAAGAAATTGTATACATTAGATCATAAACTGAAGGTTTAAACTGCTTTGCTACTTCCATCACGTTACACGTCACGTCAGACAGGTCCTAGCCCAACATCTGAAGCTCCCCTTACTCCTCAATCAAGGGTCAGCCCTAGCCTTTTTGGAGTTAGATACCATACTTGGAGCTAATCTAGATGCCAAGGTCATTGTTTTTTTTTAAAACAAACCTGCATTTATTTATATAACTCTGTAAAACACTATCTCCTGCAAGTACTGGAAGATTCTTCTTTAAGATTTTTACCTGTTGTCATTGCCTCACAAGGTTTGTTCAGCTATCTCTCAGTAGTGAATTGCTTGGACTGGAGATGTCTTTAATCCCCTTATCAGTTTTTTTTACCCCATTGATCATACTCAGATTGGACAAAGGCAATCAGGGACCTATGTGAAGTTGTCACACCATGATTGTAAAAACTGAATTAAAATATACTATTCGTTTGTGCTGATTTGTGCTGCAAAAAAATGAACGTTTGTGCCAGTTTGGTTTAAGAGATAATGCACATTATTTTTTCATGAAACTCCGCCCACTTTGCACCCCATGTTATTCAATTTTAAAAACAAATATACCATTTGTTTGTGCTAATTTGTGCCGCAAAAACGAACGTTGGTGCCGGTTTGGTTTCGGAGATATTACGCATTATATTTGCCTAAACTGCGCCCACTTTGCACCCCATGTTATGCAATTTTAAAAACAAATATACCATTTGTTTGTGCTGATTTATGCCGCAAAAACAAACGTTTGTGCCGGTTTGGTTTAGAAAATATTGTGCATTATATTTGCTGAAACTCTGCCAACTTTGCACCCCATGTTATGCAATTTTAAAAACAAATATACCATTTGTTGTGCTGCGTTTCTGCTGATTTGTGCTGCAAAAACTAATGTTTGTGCAGGTTTGGTTTAGGAGATATTGCGCATTATATTTGCTGAAACTCCGCCCATTTTGCACCCCATGCTATTAAATTTTAAAACCAAATATACCATTTGTTTGTGCTGATTTGTGCTGCAAAAACGACTGTTTGTGCTGGTTTGGTTTTGGAGATATTACGCATTATTTTTGCTAAAACTCCGCCCACTTTGCACCCCATGTTATTAAATTTTAAAAACAAATATACCATTTGTTTGTGCTGCAAAAACAATCGTTTGTGCCGGTTCGGTTTCTGAGATAATGGGCATTCAAGATTTTTAGATTATGTAAACCCAAGCATCGCCTACTTTGCACCCATGTTATTAAATTTAAAAAACAAAAATCCCATTAGTTTGTGCTGATTTGTGCCACAAAAAGAAAAGTTTGTGTCGATTTGGTTTTGAAGATACTGCATATTATATGTTATTATCAATCCCCACTGACTTTACACTTTGTTATTAAATATTACCTACAACTATATTCATTTGTTCCCTATTTGTGCCGAATTGGTGGATATTGCACATAATATTTTAGTTAATCTGTTTAATTTTGCCTACTGAGAGATTACACATATGTTAGGACATGTATCCTCCGTCTGCAACCAGTAATTAATTGTAAATAAAAATACACTATTGTGCTGGATAGAGATAATTTGTGGATTTTTTTTTAGGGGAAATATAGAAAACCAGTGATTAAAGGGACATTTTACACTCATTTTTTCTTTGCATAAATGTTTTGTAGATGATTTATTTATATAGCCCATAAAGTTGTTTTTTTTATGGATAGTTTTTACTTATATTTAAATGTCTTGTAACAAAATTTATTTTGAGTGCGCCTAAGTCTTTTCTAAATAGAAATTACTTAGTCTAAATTTGCATAAATTTTGATACAATTTTAATCCAGCTGTATGTACAAATGTTTAACCTATACAACAAATGTTCTTACAGATTGTTGAATGAGTAGACCGGATAATATATATAAATATAGACCGGATAATATATATAAATAAAAACAATTAATTGTAAATAAAAATACACTATTGTGCTGGATAGAGATAATTTGTGGATTTTTTTTTAGGGGAAATATAGAAAACCAGTGATTAAAGGGACATTTTACACTCATTTTTTCTTTGCATAAATGTTTTGTAGATGATTTATTTATATAGCCCATAAAGTTGTTTTTTTTTATGGATAGTTTTTACTTATATTTAAATGTCTTGTAACAAAATGTATTTTGAGTGCGCCTAAGTCTTTTCTAAATAGAAATTACTTAGTCTAAATTTGCATAAATTTTACATAAATTTTAATACATTTTTAAAGGTGGAGCCTGATTCCAGATCAGTTGCTCTTAATCAGTTTTTTTACTTACGAATTAATAGTTAGATATAAAATAGATCAGGGTCTACTAGTAGATTTTATATTGTGTAAAGTTGAAAAAACTTAGTATATTATAAAAAGGAAAAACACTTCAAGTTTTAAAATACAAATACATAATTTTAATGGTTTATTTAAAAGGGCTTACAAATACAATATTAAAGTTGATTTTGTTTTGTTAAATAATTTTTTATATTTTTTTTGTATTGTCTTAGATAAAATAAATGTTATGCTGTATATAGTATGCAATTGTTATATTTAAAACCTAAATAGGGTTAAACAGATCCGTTTTTACTTCTAAAACTTTTATTATAAAACTATCAAATAAAACAAAGAACTCTTTTTATATTCATATGTGTTGTGTGATAGTATCTGTCTGTCTGTAACAATATATAAAAAATTAAATTGGTATAGAGATAGATACAATTTGATACAATTTTAATCCAGCTGTATGTACAAATGTTTAACCTATACAACAAATGTTCTTACAGATTGTTGAATGAGTAGACCGGATAATATATATAAATAAAAACAATGTATTTAGTGCTTAATAGCGATTAATGTAGATAGTGTTGTCTAGAACATATACAAGAAATTGTCCGCTAATTCTATATAAAGGGCTTTGTTTTTCAGACTTCCAATCTGAATAGCGGTACTGTCCCAAATGAATGTCAGTTATTTGCCCGGGGCTTATAATTATTTGCTGTTACCTTCAATCCAGTTGCGTCAGAAGAATTTAAACAGAAGAAATTATTTCCTCTCTACCGGTATAGGTCGTTTCCTTTATGTAAATGTAGGTCGATCTGGGTTTATCCAAAGATCCAAAGGTGTTTTTCATTTACTTCACCTCTGGCTGTGATCCAAATGATTTTTTTCTTAGCAGTCTTTAAATCAGGCAATTCCAAGATGTAGAAGTGTGCAGACCTGGGCCCCAAGGCAGAACACTGTGCGATCTGCGTTCTTATCGCAGAAACTAAAGAGTCTCTGCAGGAAGGACAGTGGCAGTTAAAAAAAAAAATTTGCCTGCACTTTTAATTTCTGCCTGCAGGTTTCACTGTTCTGTTCTATCTCAATGGAAATATTTGCAACGTTCCTCTCCTTTAAACAAATGTATTCTAGGAGTGTAGAAGCCAACCAAAATACTTAGACAGATTTTTTTTTTTGTTCTTTAACCCTTTAAGGATACAGCTTTCAGTTTGCTCAATTGTTTTATGACGGAAAAAATTCTGTCATATGTCCTTAAGAGGTTAATAAGTGTGTGTGTGTTTATGTGGTGTGTGTGTGTATGTTGTGTGTGTGTATATTTTGTGTGTATATGTTTGTGTGTGTGTATATGTTGTGTGTATATGCTGTGTATGTTGTGTGTGTATATATGGTATGTGTGTGTGTGGGTGTATATGGTATGTGTGTATATGGTGTGTGTGTATATGTTGTGTGGTTGTTTATGTTTGTGTGTGTGTATATATATATATATATATATATTGTGTGTGTATGGTGTGTGTGTGTATGGTGTGTGTGTGTATGGTGTGTTTTTTATGTGTGTGTGTATATGGTGTTTGTGTGTGTATGTGGTGTGTGTGTATGTTGTGTGTATGTGGTGTGTGTGTATATGGTGTACACACATATATATATATATATATATATATATACACACACACGCACACACCATACCATACATACACACACACACACACACACACCATATACACATACACACACATTATATACACACACCCCATACACACACACACACCATACATATACATATACACATACACACACACCATATACACACACACATACCATACACACGTATGATGTGTGTGTGTATATGGTGTGTGTGTATGGTGTGTGTGTGTATATAATGTGTGTGTATATGGTGTGTGTGTATGTATGTATAGTATGGGTGTGTATATATGTTGTGTGTGTGTATATGGTGTATACACAGGCTGTACATGAACCTGTCCTCATGCACAGCGAGTAAGGGCAACAAACACAGCAACACCAGCTTCTTAAAGAGACTGCATACAAATTTTCACTAAAAAAAATCTCATCGCAGAAAATGAAAAAAAATTCTGCCTCTGGGGACCTGGGTACGTCCTAGGAGCCAAACAGATATTCTCCTTGTATTTTTCTTCTCTTACTGCAATCCAAAGGAATTATTCCTAGCAGTCTCCAGATGGATGTACTTTTCGTACAGTGTGACTCACATTGGGTTACATTACCCTTATCGGTTCCTGCAGTGATGTGTATATATATATTGCGGTTGGGGCACAACCGAAAATGTCCAGATCAGACATAAATCCAAAAGGTTAGATAGCAATATGAACGCGTTTCGGCTGTCACCTGCAGCCTTTTTCAAACATACTGCTCTTCTGTGTTTTGACGGTCCTATTTAAACTATCAGGGACCCTCTTTCATTGGTTACTCGAAACGGTATCTCATTGGTTTGTGACTTCACCAATAGAGCGGTGGTGTTCACCTTTTCTCCAACATTGGTGTGTCCGGTCCACGGCGTCATCCATAACTTGTGGGAATATTCTCCTCCCCAACAGGAAATGGCAAAGAGCACAGCAAAAGCTGTCCATATAGTCCCTCCCAGGCTCCGCCCCCCCAGTCATTCTCTTTGCGCTCTGAACAAGTAGCATCTCCACGAAGATGGTGAAGAGTATGTGGTGTTTAGTTGTAGTTTTTATTCTACTATCAAGAGTTTGTTATTTTAAAACAGTGCTGGTATGTACTATTTACTCTGAAACAGAAAAAGATGAAGAGTTCTGTTTGTGAGAGGAGTATGATTTTAGCAGCAGTAACTAAAATAGATTGCTGTTCCCACACAGGACTGTTGAGATGAGATAACTTTAGTTGGGGGGAGCAGTTGGCAGACTTTTCTGCTTAAGGTATGACTAGCCATATTTCTAACAAGACTGTGTAATGCTGGAAGGCTGTAATTTTTCCCCTCATGGGGATCGATAAGCCATTTTCTTAGTCTCAAACAGAATAAAGGGCTTAATATGGGCTATAAAACTGGTAGACACTTTTATGGGCTAGATTGATTGCTTTATTTAGGCATTTTATATAGTTTGATATTGAAATTCACACTTTATAACCGTGGGGAATGTTTTTTTCACGTCAGGCACTGGTTTAGACACCTTCCCAGTCAGGAAGGGCCTTCTCTGTAGTAGGCAGAGCCTCATTTTTGCGCCATTACTGCGCAGTTACTTTTGAGAGCAGTACATGCAGCTGCATGTGTGTGGGTCTGGAATTAGTTGAAAAGGTTCCTAGAAGGCTTCATTTGGTATCGTATACTCCCCTGGGTTTGGTGAAGTTGCAGCAAAGGCTGGGGCTGGGACTGTAAGGGGGTTAAAACTGTAAACGGCTCCGGTTTCCACATTTTAAGGGTTAACAGCCTGAAATTTGGGGTGCAATGCTTTGAATTGAATAATTCCTTCATAGTTTTTCACATATTCAGTAATAAAGTGTGCCCTGTTTAAAATTTAAAGAGACAGTAACGGTTTTGTTTTAAAACGTTTTTGGTACTTTATTGACAAGTTTAAACCTGTTTAACATGTCTGTGCCTTCAGATAGACTATGTTCTGTATGTATGGAAGCCAATGTGTCTCCCCCTTCAAATATGTGTGATAATTGTGCCATAGCGTCCAAACAAAGTAAGGACAGTACTGCCACAGATAGTAAAGTTGCCCAAGATGATTCATCAGATGAAGGGAGTAGACATAGTTCTACATCATCTCCTTCTGTGTCTACACCAGTTTTGCCCACGCAGGAGACCCCTAGTACTTCTAGCGCGCCAATGCTTGTTACTATGCAACAATTGACGGCAGTAATGGATAACTCCATAGCAAATATTTTATCCAAAATGCCTGCATTTCAGAGAAAGCGCGATTGCTCTGTTTTAAACACTGTAGAGCTGATGATAATTGCTCTATCATACCCTCACACCAATCTGAAGTGGCTATGAGGGAGGTTTTGTCAGATGGGGAAATTTCTGATTCAGGAAGAATTTCTCAGCAGGCAGAACCGGATCTTGTGACATTTAAATTTAAATTAGAGCATCTCCGCGCACTGCTTAAGGAGGTGCTATCTACTCTGGATGATTGTGACAACCTGGTCATCCCAGAAAAATTGTGCAAGATGGACAAGTTCCTAGAGGTCCCGGTGCACCCCGACGCTTTTCCAATACCCAAGCGGGTGGCGGACATAGTGAATAAGGAGTGGGAGAAGCCTGGCATACCTTTTGTCCCCCCTCCTATATTTAAGAAATTATTTCCTATGATCGACCCCAGAAAGGACTTATGGCAAACAGTCCCTAAGGTCGAGGGGGTGGTTTCTACACTAGCCAAACGCACGACCATTCCTATTGAGGACAATTGTGCTTTCAAAGATCCTATGGATAAAAAATTGGAGGGTTTGCTTAAAAAGATTTTTGTACAGCAAGGTTACCTCCTTCAACCTATTTCGTGTATTATTCCTGTCACTACAGCAGCGTGGTTCTGGTTCGAAGAACTAGAAAAATCGCTCAGTAGAGAGACTCCGTATGAGGAGGTTATGGACAGAATTCACGCACTTAAGTTAGCTAATTCCTTTATTTTAGATGCCGCTTTGCAGTTAGCGAGATTAGCGGCGAAAAATTCAGGGTTTGCAATTGTGGCGCGCAGAGCGCTCTGGCTAAAGTCTTGGTCAGCGGATGTATCTTCCAAGACAAAATTGCTTAATATCCCTTTCAAAGGTAAGACCCTCTTTGGGCCAGAATTGAAAGAGATTATTTCAGACATCACTGGGGGTAAGGGCCATGCCCTCCCACAAGATAGGCCTTTCAAGGCTAAGAATAAGTCCAATTTTCGTTCCTTTCGCAATTTCAGGAACGGACCGGCCTCCAACTCTGCAGCCTCTAGACAAGAGGGTAATGCTTCCCAGACCAAACCAGCTTGGAAACCGATGCAAGGCTGGAACAAGGGTAAACTGGCCAAGAAACCTGCTGCTGCTACCAAAACAGCATGAAGGGGTAGCCCCCGATCCGGGACCGGATCTAGTAGGGGGCAGACTCTCTCTCTTTGCTCAGGCTTGGGCAAGAGATGTTCAGGATCCCTGGGCACTAGAAATAGTCTCTCAGGGTTATCTTCTAGAATTCAAGGAACTACCCCCAAGGGGAAGGTTCCACATTTCTCGTTTATCTTCAAACCAAATAAAGAGACATTCTGGCAGTAAGGATGGATTGCACCTGAATGACATGGGTGCAGGTGTGTTTGGGGAAAGGATGGTAGCACGTTTAGAGAACCTTTTAAACTAGGCAAAGGGGGGGAGGGTCAGTTAGAACAAAATAGAACAGAGAGATCAGTCTGTGAATATGACAATCCCTTAATATCTCAAGGAAGGGATGACATAAGAAATGTCACATTAGAAAATATAGAGGAAAGCACACCGAGTAGCAGCAGAAAGCACATGAAAATTAAATGTATGACAACAAATGCAAGAAGCATGACAGGTAAAATGGGGGAGCTGACGCTCTTAGTTGCAGAAGAGGACTATGATGTTATCAGTATAACTGAAACTTGGTGGGATGATTCACATGACTGGGCAGTTAACTTAGAGGGGTATACTTTATTTAGGAGGGACAGGAATAATAAAATGGGTGGAGGAATCTGCATGTATATTAAACCTAACCTTAAACCTACAATAAGGGAAGATATTTATGATACAAGTGACAATGTAGAGACCCTGTGGGTTGAAATAAAGAGTGGGGGGAAAAATCCTAAAAAAATATTACTAGGAACATGCTACAAGCCTCCCAACATTAGTGACCCGGAGGAAACTCAACTACTTATCCAAATAGGTAAGGCTGCTAATAACAGTGCTGTAATTATGGGAGATTTTAACTACCCTGATATAAACTGGGCCAATGAAACTAGTAATTCAGCTAAGGGGGATAGATTTTTAAATGTTCTCAGGGATAACTTCTTGTCACAATTAATAGAGGAGCCAACTAGGAGTAAAGCTATATTGGATTTAGTGCTATCAAACTATACAGATATAATATCAAACATAGAAGTTAAAGAACATTTGGGTAACAGTGATCATAACATGGTCACATTTGAAATCTATTTTCAAATGCAGTGTTTTAAAGGCTTAACTAAGACTTTTAATTTCAAGAAAGCAAAATTCAACGATTTAAGGAAATCATTAAATAATATAAATTGGGACAATGTATTTTCTAATAAAAATACAGAGAATAAATGGATAATATTTAAAAATGTGTTAAATAAATATACATATCAACACATACCATATGGTTATAAAAGTAAAAATAAAAAAACAAAGCCATTATGGCTAAATAAAAATGTGTTAAGAGAAATTAGGAAAAAACGTAGGGCATTTAAATTATTAAAAGAAAATAGTACAGACTCAGCATACAATATTTATAAGGAATGTAACAAAGCATGCAAAAAAGCAATCAAATTAGCCAAAATTGAAAATGAAAAATTAATTGCTAAGGATTCTAAGTCTAACCCTAAAAGGTTCTTTAAGTACATAAATAGCAAAAAATCTATGAAGGATAATATAGGTACATTAAAATGTGTGGAGGGTAGCATGATAAATAATGACAGGGAGAAGGCTGAGGTACTAAACCAGTTTTTTTCTTCAGTATACACAAGAGAAGAACCATTGAATGATACTTTTGAACATAATAGAACATGCCAGTCCATACCACTAACTGGGTTTTGTTTAGAGGATATCAGGAAAAAACTGGAAAATATTAAGGTAAATAAAACTCCAGGCCCAGATGGAATACACCCAAGGGTGTTGAGGGAACTTAGCACTGTTATAGACAAACCTTTACTCTTAATTTTTCAAGACTCATTATCCTCAGGCATGGTACCCCAGGATTGGTGTAAAGCTGATGTGGTGCCACTCTTCAAAAAGGGAAGCAGGGATGATCCAGGAAGCTATAGACCAGTTAGTCTGACATCAATAGTGGGGAAGATATTTGAAGGGATTATAAAGGATTATATTGATGAGCATATTCGTGTAAACAAGATTATGAGTTCTAATCAGCATGGCTTTAGGAGAAATAGATCATGTCAAACTAATCTGATTAGATTCTACGAGGAAGTAAGTCAAAATATAGATAAAGGGGAATCAGTGGATGTGATATACTTAGATTTTGCAAAGGCATTTGATACAGTGCCACATGAGAGATTAATGCACAAAATTAAGGGACTGGGAATAGCTGAAAATGTTAGCTCATGGATAAATAACTGGATAAAAGATAGGGAGCAACGAGTAGTAGTAAATGGATCATACTCAGATTGGACAAAGGTAATCAGTGGCGTCCCCCAGGGATCAGTACTGGGCCCTGTTCTTTTTAATATTTTTATAAATGACTTGGAGCAAGGATTAAATAGCGACATCTCTATTTTTGCAGATGATACTAAGTTAAGTAAGGTCATAAGGTCAGAGCAGGACGAACTGTCTTTACAAAGGGATTTGCTAAAATTAGAACTATGGGCAAGTGAATGGAAAATGAGATTTAATACGGAAAAATGCAAGGTTCTACATTTTGGAAGTAAAAATAAGCAGGCTACGTATTTTTTAAATGGGACAAGACTTAGCCAAACACAGGAGGAAAGGGATTTGGGAGTAGTAATAGATAACAAGCTAAAGATGGGTGCACAATGCAGGGCAGCGGCTTCAAAGGCTAATAAGATACTAGCATGTATTAAAAGAGGTATTGATTCAAGGGAGGAAAGCATAATTCTGTCATTATATAAAGCCCTGGTAAGACCTCACCTTGAGTTTGGAGTGCAGTTCTGGGGACCAATTGCTAAAAAAGATATTGCAGAACTAGAAAAAGTTCAGAGAAGGGCCACAAAGCTAATAAGGGGATTGGAGAAATTAACCTATGAGGAGAGGCTAGCCAAACTGGGTCTGTTTTCTTTAGAAAAAAGGCGCTTGAGAGGTGACATGATTACTTTATATAAATATATTCAAGGCCCATATATAGAGATGGCAGAAGCTCTGTTTATTCCAAGAAAATTGTTTCTGACAAGAGGTCATAATTTAAGGTTGGAGGAAAGGAGATTTAATCTCCTGCAACGGAGAGCAATAAAATTGTGGAACTCATTACCAAAGGAGGTAGTGAATGCCAATACCATAGATACATTTAAAAATAGTCTGGATAAGTTTCTGTATACTATCAAAATTCATGGATATGATTGCTAGTATTAAATGGGTCACATTTTAATGGGGTTATTTAAGCTTAACTGGAGCTTTTTGAAAGTATTTTAGATTTGTATAGGTTGAACTCGATGGACTTCAGTCTTTTTTTCAACCTTATCTACTATGTTACTATGTTACTATGTTACATTGTGTAGAGGACCTGTTAAAAATGGGAGTGATACATCCAGTTCCAACTGTGGAACAAGGACTGGGGTTTTACTCAAATCTGTTTGTAGTTCCCAAAAAAGAGGGAACCTTCAGACCAATTCTGGATTTAAAAATTCTAAACAAAGTTTTCAGAGTGCCATCATTCAAAATGGAAACCATTCGAACGATTTTACCTACAATCCAGGAGGGTCAATTTATGACTACCGTGGATCTAAAGGATGCGTATCTATTCCTATCCACAAAGATCATCATCAGTTCCTAAGGTTCGCCTTTCTGGACAAACATTACCAGTTTGGGGCTTTCCCATTCGGGCTAGCCACTGCTCCAAAGGTGCTCGGGTCCCTTCTAGCGGTTCTAAGACCAAGGGGCATTGCAGTGGCACCTTACTTGGACGACATTCTAATACAAGCGTCGTCTCTTTCAAAGGCGAAGGCTCACACAGACAACGTTCTGGCCTTTCTCAGATCTCATGGGTGGAAGGTGAACATAGAGAAAAGTTCCCTGTCTCCGTCGACAAGAGTTCCTTTCTTGGGGACAATAATAGATTCTTTAGAAATGAAGATTTTCCTGACAGATGTCAGAAAGTCAAAGCTTCTAAACGCTTGTCAAGTTCTTCACTCTGTTCTACGGCCTTCCATAGCTCAGTGCATGGAAGTAGTAGGGTTGATGGTTGCTGCAATGGACATAGTTCCTTTTGCGAGAATTCATCTAAGACCATTACAACTGTGCATGCTCAAACAGTGGAATGGGGACTATACAGATTTGTCTCCAGTGATTCAAGTAGATCAGAAGACCAGAGACTCACTCCGTTGGTGGCTGACCCAGGATCACCTGTCCCAGGGAATGAGCTTCCGCAGACCAGAGTGGGTCATCGTCACGACCGACGTCAGTCTATTAGGCTGGGGCGCGGTCTGGGATTCCCTGAAAGCTCAGGGTCTATGGTCTCGGGAAGAGTCTCTTCTCCCGATAAACATTCTGGAACTGAGAGCGATATTCAATGGCCAGATTCATAAGATTCCAATCAGACAACATGACGACTGTTGCTTACATCAATCATCAGGGGGGAACAAGGAGTTCCCTGGCGATGAGAGAGGTGACCAAAATCATCAAATGGACGGAGGATCACTCCTGCCACCTATCTGCGATCCACATCCCAGGAGTGGAAAACTGGGAGGCGGATTATCTGAGTCGTCAGACCTTCCATCCGGGGGAGTGGGAACTCCACCCGGAGGTGTTTGCCCAATTGACCCAATTATGGGGCATTCCAGACATGGATCTGATGGCATCTCGTCAGAACTTCAAGGTTCCTTGCTACGGGTCCAGATCCAGGGATCCCAAGGCGACTCTAGTGGATGCATTAGTGGCGCCTTGGGCCTTCAACCTAGCTTATGCGTTTCCACCGTTCCCTCTCATTCCCAGGCTGGTAGCCAGGATCAAACAGGAGAAGGCCTCTGTGATTTTGATAGCTCCTGCGTGGCCACGCAGGACATGGTATGCAGACCTGGTGAATATGTCATCGGCTCCACCATGGAAGCTACCTTTGAGACAGGATCTTCTAGTACAAGGTCCATTCAAACATCCAAATCTAGTTTCTCTCCAGCTGACTGCTTGGAAATTGAACGCTTGATTTTATCTAAGCGTGGGTTTTCGGATTCTGTGATAGATACTCTGGTACAAGCCAGAAAACCTGTGACTAGAAAGATTTACCATAAAATATGGAAAAGATATATCTGTTGGTGTGAATCCAAGGGATTCTCATGGAGTAAGATTAAAATTCCTAGGATCCTTTCCTTTCTCCAAGAAGGTTTGGATAAGGGATTGTCAGCGAGTTCTCTAAAAGGACAGATTTCTGCTTTATCTGTTTTGTTACACAAACGACTGGCAGCTGTGCCAGATGTTCAAGCTTTTGTTCAGGCTTTGGTCAGGATCAAGCCTGTTTTTCAGACCTTTGACTCCTCCTTGGAGTCTAAATTTAGTTCTTTCAGTTCTTCAAGGGGTTCCGTTTGAACCCTTACACTCCATAGATATCAAGTTGTTATCTTGGAAAGTTCTGTTTTTGGTTGCTATTTCTTCTGATAGAAGAGTTTCTGAATTATCTGCTCTGCAGTGTACTCCGCCCTATCTGGTGTTTCATTCAGATAAGGTTGTTTTGCTTACTAAACCTGGTTTCCTTCCAAAAGTTGTTTCCAACAAGAATATTAACCAGGAAATAGTTGTGCCTTCTTTGTGCCCGAATCCAGTTTCAAAGAAGGAACGTTTGTTACACAATTTAGATGTAGTCCGTGCTTTAAAGTTCTATTTAGAAGCAACAAAGGATTTCAGACAAACGTCTTCTCTGTTTGTCGTTTATTCTGGCAAGAGGAGAGGTCAAAAAGCTACTGCTACCTCTCTTTCCTTTTGGCTGAAAAGCATCATCCGATTGACTTACGAGACTGCCGGACGGCAGCCTCCTGAACGAATCAAAGCTCACTCTACTAGGGCTGTGGCTTCCACATGGGCCTTCAAGAACGAGGCTTCTGTTGATCAGATATGTAAGGCAGCGACTTGGTCTTCTCTGCACACTTTTGCTTCTTCGGAGGCTATTTTTGGGAGAAAGGTTTTGCAAGCCGTGGTGCCTTCTGTTTAGGTAACCTGATTGGCTCCCTCCCTTCATCCGTGTCCTAAAGCTTTGGTATTGGTTCCCACAAGTTATGGATGACGCCGTGGACCGGACACACTAATGTTGGAGAAAATAGAATTTATGCTTACCTGATAAATTACTTTCTCCAACGGTGTGTCCGGTCCACGGCCCGCCCTGGTTTTTTAATCAGGTTTGATAAATTTCTTTTTTTAACTAAAGTCACCACGGCACCCTATAGTTTCTCCTTTTTTTCTCCTGTCTGTCGGTCGAATGACTGGGGGGGCGGAGCCTGGGAGGGACTATATGGACAGCTTTTGCTGTGCTCTTTGCCATTTCCTGTTGGGGAGGAGAATATTCCCACAAGTTATGGATGACGCCGTGGACCGGACACACTGTTGGAGAAAGTAATTTATCAGGTAAGCATAAATTCTGTTTTTATGTACAATTTTGTTCTTTTGCGTGAATGTTCGACAGAACACTGGTAACAACAAGGAGGGTGCGCTCTATATAGAACACTATTCAGAGCTTACCTCCTTCTTTTCCATGACCGGCATCTTCCGTGGGGGCAGAGAGTCCAGCACAGGCAGGTGTTTCATTGGGCAGCCTACACCGGGGTCCTTCCCTGCCCCCACGGAAGCTGCCGGTAACAGAAAACAAGGGGGATGCGCTCTGTATAGTGCGCTCTGTGCCTACGGGCGCCCGAAATGTAAATCCAGCCCTGGGCATCAAGGGATTAACATAGTAACATACCATACAAACCATAGCTTAAGTAATGTAACTGCAAAGTGAATAAGTAGAAACTCACTACTTAATTGAAAAAGGAAGTTTTCAATTAAATTGCAGTAAAGCCCTCTTCAACCCCATTAGACCTAATAAACCTCCTTTAGCAAATTTCACCTCTTTGTTGCCATATATACAGACAGACCAATACTAACTTGCTTAGAGTTAACAAGAGCTTAAAAGTACTCAAGCAAGTTTTCTTATATAAGTCACTTCTTTTTTAGTCGCTTTTTTTTTTTTTTTTTTTTTTTAAAACATTTAGGTGGAAATTACATCCCTGGCGATGGGGAAAACATTGTCTCACTAATTTTCTATGCAGCGCAACAGTCTAGTTTCAGCGTAACTAGACTGTTGCGCTGAGCAACTACACTGCTGCGCTGCATAGAAAACTGAAACAGTTTTTTTTCCCGTTGCCACAATGTAATCTCCCCCATATGTTTTTAAATATTGTGGAAGTCACATCTGTTCTTTTATATACCCAAAGTTTTATAATTCTATTTGTACTTACGAACATTTTTGTTGTTATAATACTTTTGAATCAAAAAATACATGTACACAGATCTTTTTGGGTATGTAAATAAGTACCAACATTTGAAGAAAATTAAGGAATGAGAACAAATTCTACCAAAAACATTGGCATTTCAGCATGGTTGTCAGATTAAATAGCATTACTCAGACTTGGGAATCTTTGAACATCAAACACAAAAAAGGAAGTCTGATGGAGAAGAATTTCTGAAGACAACAGAACTGTTCAAAGAACCATAGAACTGTTTAACTATTTAACTATTTAAACATAATGAAAAAATCAAGAACAAAAAAGTTCACATTAACATTTTCGTATTCTGTTAACACTCTGTTAGTGAGACATTAGTAATGTATATTTATTAAGAAAATATTTTCTCCTCCTTTCTGAATAATACAACATGGGGTTGTATCTTGGGTTTTGCAGAGGCTGACGTAATGCAGTCACACAGGTCATCATATTTTTTTCCAGCCAGCTGACTTTCTTCTACAATAGGCCACATAATGACCAACAGAATTTCTGCTGATTCCTGAAATGAAGGCAAAAACTCCTCTTAATGTGAATGAATCACTGTCCATGTGCATAATCACAGGTATTTCAGATAGTGGATGTCACGGATACTGGGCTACATGGGTTAAACTCCCACCCCCCTACAACCTCACCCCTGCTGTCTCTCTGTGGTTTTGGGCTCCTCAGAGCAACCGCGATTCCCCAGCTCTTCTGCTCCCCTTGTTTGGTGTGTTGAATGTCGTCTTGGAAGAACTGGTCGCTGGCCGCCACTTTCCCCTTCGGCCGGCCGGACACCTGGAACTACTGGTTGGACACATCTCCAGGATTGCCGGTACCCTTTGACGCAGGTCGCTCCCGTGGCCCTTTGTCCCAGAGCTCCACTCTTCTGGGGTTTGCTGCCACTTAGGGTGGCCCAGAGGTGGGGTTATTGCCTGAAGGGAGCTCCCTTGGGATCCGGGGGTTTCCGGTTCCCCCTATAACCCCTATTCTCCCTGGACTTCCAGGTGGACGTTTAAACCAGCATAGCTCTGGTCCACAGCCACGGATCATGTGGACTGTAGATTCTGGGGACCGAGAGCTTTAAAATGACACCCTGGAAGTGCCGCCGCTCCCCAGGGAGTACCCCGAAAACCGCCACCCCTGAGTACTGGGAATCTGTAGGACCATGGTTCCCATGGCCGGCGCCAGCCTGTCTGGAGGGGCGGGAATGGCGAGAAAACTGTGGCATTGTCTCCTGTTTTATCAAGATTGAGTTGTATGTATAAAAGATGTGTGTTTCTCCCAATAAAGTCAGTCTTTTTCCACCTGAATGCTAGTCTGTCTAGTCATTTAGGTGGGCCCCTGCTAGAATCATTTTCTTGGGCTACATAGCTGGAGTCACCAGGGAGGAAGAAGGAACCGTTTGGCGGAGCTACCCAGTCGGGGTAGCCGGGGTATTCGTCACATTGGCTGGCAGCGGTGGGATGTTTCCATCTTCCTGGGACATTCAAACCACCATCTAGAAGAATTATTGAATGGAGACTCGAGGGAAAACTGCGGGTGCCAGGAGCAGAACTTCCCCCACCAGAGAAATGCTGGGGGGGGAAACCAGGTGGCCGGTGGGTCGGATAATGACCAGGGCAATGAGCCATCCGTTACAGCACCAAGTTCAGCACCAAGTACAGTATCCACCCCGGGGACATCCACGTCTGATATACAGCGGGAAGTGCAGTGGCGGTTTGCGTTGTATGACACCCGGCCACCAGAGGAAGTCATCACCAAGATAGTCTCGGATGCAACCCAGCTCAAGTTAGCAGAAATCCACCAGTCCATAGGAGGGGCTCCATCCGCCCATGGAATGCAGGCTCCCCAACCGCCCAAGCTACCCCATGGGGCCTTCTGAGCCTACAAGGAAGAGGAGGAGGATATTGACTGTTATCTTAAGGTCTTTGAGACCTAATGCGAACTGCAGGTGGTAGCCTATGCCGACAGACTGTCTGTCCTGATCGGTAAATTGTCAGGGCGGGCTTTGGCAGTTTTCCACGCTACCCCTTCTGAGGAACAAAGTGAAAGACCGTGTCCTTGCCCGATATGGGCTCACGCCGGAGGCCCACCAGCAGAAATTCCGGGCACTAAGGAAGCAGGACGGACAGCCTTTCACAGAATGGACCCACCAATTCACCCAGTTGATGACTTCCTGGCTATCCGGCTGCAAGACCACTACTGGAGCCGAAGTGGCACAGCTTTTCCTACTGGAGCATTTCTATAACCATGTTCCAGTCGAAATTAAAGAATGGGTCCATGACCGTCGACCCACCACAGCAGACCAGGTGGCCGTCCTGGCCGATCAATATGCAGATGCCCGCCGCCAAGTTAGCTCTGCCCCGCAATCGACTCCCTGCCCAGCTTCGGTTGTAGTCTGACCCCCAGCGGCTACCACTAAGCCCCCGGGACGCCCGGCTTTTGTCCCTCAGGCCGGAGTCATGGACTCACGGGGATGTTTCTCCTGCGGGCACCCCGGCCACTTAAGGAGGGAATGCCCGCATCGGGCCCGACGGCAGCCCAGCCAAGACACCCCCAGCCAACAGCTTGGGTAAGCGCTCCAGCCCCGACCTACTCAGCCGCTGCCCACTACGCTTATGCACCGGCATCGGCTGACTACCCTGAATGGGCTGAAGAGGAGGTTGGCACTCTACAAGAAGCCCACCTTGTGTCCACCGACAACCGTCAGCACCACTTGCCAGACTGTTTGGGTCAATGGAAAGGCAGCCCAGGGATTACGGGACACTGGATCTATTACCCTGATCCAGCCTCATCTGGCCTCCGCTTCTACGGCTACTGGAAGAACTCTTACTGTTAGAGTGGCCGGAGGTGCCACTGTACGAATCCCTATTGCCTGTGTCCATCTGGTTTTGGGCGCTGGAGCCCGTACTGTGGACATGGGCATTAAGCCAGATTTTCCCACAGAGGTTCTACTAGGAAACAACCTCGGCCTACTTGTCTCCACCTTTATGGGGGATACTCCCCTGGACATCTGCCCAGTGACCACCTGCAGGCAGGCTCAGCGTCAAGCCAACACACTGCTGCTGGGGACCCAGGTAAGACCTCCCACCCCGACTCCTCTCCTTCCCCGACGCCCAACCCCGGTCCCTGCCCTCCTTCCCGACCACCTATCCTGGGCCTCCCCCTCTGAATCTGCCCAAGAGACCCTGAGCGACCCAACCCTTGTCCCCTTCTGAGACCGAGTAAAGACTGATCCCCAGGGCCCCAGGCAGGAATGGTTCCAATGGGAAAATGGTCTGTTATATTGGGTCTCCCAGAGAAAGAAAGGGCCGGTGCCCAAACGCCAGTTGGTGGTACCAAAACGATATCAGTCCGATCTGCTGCGAATAGGGCACGATATCCCCTTGGCCGGGCATTTAGGCAACTCCCGAACACACCACTGCCTTACTCAGGTCTTTTTCTGGCCCAGAATCACAAAAGAAATTAGGGAGTATTGTAGGTCCTGCGTGGTGTGTCAGAAGGTAGGGAAGACCGGGGACCATACGAAAGCGCCCCTTAACCCCCTCCCCGTTATTGACGAACCCTTTAGCAGAATCTCTGTGGACATAGAAGGGCCCCTACCTCGACCCAGTCCCTCCGGGAAAAATACATACGGTAGTAGACTATGCCACTAGGTATCCTGAGGCAATACCTCTGGCGAATATCCAGGCAGAGACGGTGGCAAGTGCTTTGCTCTGGGTATTCACCAGGGTAGGCTTCCCCCGAGAAATAGTCTCTGACCAGGGGACCCAGTTTACAGCGGAGGTCACCCAGAAGTTATGGGAACTGTGTGGGATAAAACCTCTGTACAGTGCCCCATATCACCCCCAGACCAATGGGCTTTGTGAACGGTTTAACAAGACACTGAAGCAATTGCTTCGGACGTTCTCGGCCACTCACAAAGACTGGGAAAAATTCCTGCCGCACCTCCTATTTGCCTACAGAGAGGTGCCCCAGGAATCCACAGGGTTTTCACCCTTTGAGCTGCTATATGGCCGTAAAATAAGGGGGCCCCTAGACATGTTGCGAGCCCACTGGGAGGGATCAGCCGGGGAGGAAGGACCCTCCATTGTGGAGTACGTCCTGAAGTTCAGGGATTGGCTGAAGGACCTCACTGCCATGGTGCGGGAGAACCTTCAGGGCGCTCAAAGGAGAGAGAAATGGTGGTATGACCGTAATGCTCGTAGCCGAATTCTCACAGTAGGGCAGAGGGTTCTAGCCTTGAAGCCTGTCAAAACGGACAAGTTACAGGCTTCCTGGCAAGGGCCCTACCAGGTGGTGGAACAATTGAATAACACCACCTACCTTGTAGCAAAATGCTCCGATGACCAGGCTCCAACGGACCTTTCATGTGAACATGCTCAAGGAGTATGTAGAAAGACCCCCAGATGTAGCAACTATCTGTGCTCCGGCTGTGGAAGACTCGGAGAGCCTTCCCATGCCAGAGCTCGCCGGGCCAGATGAGACCCCTCAAGGAGTAGCCAACATAATCCTGGATGAGAGGTTAGCGGCTGGACAGAGACAGCAGGTCCGGAATTTACTAGAGGACCGCCAGGAGATATTCTCCAATGTCCCGGGGTACACCACAGTGGCTGTGCACCGAGGGGAAACCCCAGTATAAGCTCCCCTGAGGCAGGCAACTTACAGAGTACCTGAAGCTGTCAGAGACCGTATGCACTGGGAGCTCCGAGGAATGTTGGACCTCGGTGTTGTTGAACCATCCAACAGTCCCTGGGCCTCCCCGGTGGTGCTGATCCCCAAAAAAGATGGTACTACCCAGTTCTGCATTGACTACCGTAAGCTCAATGACAGAACCACAACCGACGCCTACCCTATGCCCCCTGTCGATGACCTCTTAGATAGAATCGCCAGGGGTCACTTCCTAACTACCCTTGACCTCTGCAAGGGGTATTAGCAGATCCCACTAGACCCTGAATCCGTTCCCAAGTACGCCTTCATCACCATTTTTGGCCTCTACCAGTTTAAGGTCATGCCATTTGGGATGAAGAACGCTCCAGCCACCTTTCAGAGGATGGTGGATTGCCTGCTGGACTATGCCTCTGCCTACTTGAACAATATTGCCATCTTTAGCGACACCTGGGAGGACCATTTGGTCCACCTGGGCATCGTTCTAGATCGCCTCAGAACCGCCGGGCTGACCCTGAAGCCCGACCGTAAGTCCAGTACCTGGGGCACCGAGTGGGCTGCGGGCAGCAGCAGCCGGAGCCGACCAAGGTTGAAGCAGTGGCAAACTGGCCCACTCCTCGAACCAAGACCCAGGGTCTTAGCTTTCCTAGGAACCGCCGGCTATTACCGAAGGTTCGTCCCCAATTATAGCACCCTCGCCAAACCCCTGACTGACCTGACGCGTAAAAGACTGCCCGACAGGTACTGTGGTCCCCAGAATGTGAAAATGCCTTTCAGAGCCTCAAGTCTGCCTTGATCTCTGCCCCCATCCTGGCCACACCTAACCCCACCAAACGTTTTTGTGTCGACACAGATGCCTCCATGTTTGGGTTGGGAGCAGTGTTAAGCCAGATGGACGAAGAAGGGCAAGACCACCCCATAGCCTACATCAGTAGGAAGCTGCTGCCCAGGGAGGTAGGCTACGCGGCGGTGGAGAAGGAATGCCTGGCACTGGTATGAGCCCTCAAGAAATTACAACCGTACCTATATGGAAGACCTTTTACTGTCCTCACCGATCACAACCCCCTGGTGTGGCTTAACCGAGTGTCGGGAAATAATGGATGGAGTTTAGCCCTGCAACCCTTTAACTTTGATGTTCAGTATAGGCCGGGAAAGGGCAATGGGAATGCCGATGGACTTTCCCGGCAGACTGAAATAGAATGCTCGTCGGACAGCCCCAAGTAGACCCGTGTGGATCTAGCCGGGTCTGCCGAACTGGAAGGGGGGAGTTGTCACGGATACAGGGCTGCAAGGGTTTAACTCCCACCCCCCTACAACCTCACCCCTGCTGTCTCTGCGGTTTTGGGCTCCTCAGAGCAACCGCGATTCCCCAGCCCTTCTGCTCCCCTTGTTTGGTGTGTTGAATGTCGTCTTGGAAGAACTTGTCACTGGCCGCCTCTTTCCCCTTTGGCCGGCCGGACCCCTGGAACTACCGATTGGCAGCATCTCCAGGATTGCCAGTACCCTTTGACCCAGGTCGCTCCAGTGGCCCTTTGTCCCAGAGCTCCGCTCTTCTGGGGTTCGCTGCCTCTTAGGGTGGCCCAGAGGTGGGGTGATTGCCGGAAGGGAACTCCCTTGGGAACCAGGGGTTCCGGTTCCCCCTATAACCTCCTATTGCCCTTAAAGAACTTGTACTTCTATTACAGTACACAGAAGAACACTTGGTTGTAATTGTTGCACTTGGTACCTGCTTCATTGTTGCTGTGATTATGTACACAACATTGCACTCAGCATTGACCTGCCTCACACCTGGCTTTAGTTGAGAACATTAAAATATTTCTGACAGTATTTTTGCCCTCATTGTATAAGCATCCTTTTCCACTCCCTTAGTCAGAATGGTCTTCACCAATTAAAAAATGTCAATGTTTTTGTGCTCTCTGTTGACATAATGGCAGAACGATTCACTGTCACAGAATGCACAACAAAGGCATTGGCAAAAGGATTAAAATGCACAGGTATTAATGACACTTACAAACATTTTATTTAATTTTATAGGTACTTTAGCTTTGTGGTTGCCATTTTTCAAAATGTTTACCTTTTTTCTTTTCATGTTTGTATCCATATGCAACCACTCAGAGCCAGGGGTGAGGTAAGATAGTCTCTTTTTGGGAGGAACACCAAGGCCTTTCCAGTTTTCATCAGGTTCTTCTTGTAATTCTACATTCTTCAATTTTTACATTAATTTGTGGATTATCCTCACAGTTGTTATTTTTTTGATTATTCTTCTGACTCTTTTCTTCACTGTAATCTGTTTTACATATTGGTAGGAAAACCTAATTTTTGCCTTCCATGAACTCAAGGTGACGAATCACAAATCGGTCAATTCTGATTAAATTCAGCCTCAACACTTGCAGAGCTTGCTGTGATGTTCATGCTTTTTTTTTTTTTTTTTGAAAAATGTTTTTATTGAGGCAATCAAGACAGTCGTAAGATAATTACAAATTGAAGGGCAACATCACAAGTACAATAATGCAAGAGACATTGGTTACATAGTTAAATACCCCAATTAATACGGAAGCACATCTCGCCTAGCCGGGTCCAAATATTACCCTTCAACATTGCGCCTCATTTTATTGTTATATCTGCATAGTGTCATCAATGCGACAGAGATCCACCCCAGGGATCTGAAAACTAGGGCATAGTTGAAGACACATCATTAATACAACTATACCATATAGAGAGTTAAGAAAACTGCAGACTCAAACTGAACCTGATTAAACATCTTCGAAAAATATTAAACATTATATAATATAAAACAGTGACATGTCTGGAATATAAACAGTATAAAAATACAAGTTGAACAGATGTGGGCGCAAAAAACAACAGTTCAGTCTAAGTCCCATAGAGAAGACCAGTAAACAATCTTATGTTAAATCATCTTCAGATTAAAAGTTAAATAGAATCAAATTATGACAGCTAACAAGCTATATGTAGGAATGAGTATATATGCAAACACAACAATATTATTCTTATTAAGGCCCAAAGAGCAACCAAGACTCTTTGGACAGGGCAGAGACTACGTAACTCTGCCAAACAGGTATTGGGGGGGGCAACGTGGGAAATAAATTACTGAGTCATTACCGCACTGGAATTAAAAACTGTGGATATTCGCAACATCTAAAAAAGAAAAAAAATTTGAGTGAGTGGGATAGCGCAGTTATGAATTATATAAGGACTCAGAGAGAACAAAAGGGAAAACTTTTTCCTGAGGAGAGTGAGTTAGTGCACAAAATAGTTAGCAACAAATACACAACTAGGTAAGTATCGAAGGCGTTCTCAATTATTGCATTAAGGCGCACACATTCCGCAAATCCAAAATACTGTTGGAGCCCTGAAAGAATATTAACTAACTAGTGTTCTCAGAATATCTGGATATTTCAACAAGGCTTTGTAACATACATGATACCCGCATTAAAATACATTTACTTATTACATGTTACTTCAGAAATAAACAGCATGAACACGGCAATTATTATGCCTCTTAGCAACAGTAAATATTGAAGATACTTTTTCCCAATACATGCACTGGAACTACCAACTCTTTGTGCGTGGCTATGTTTACCCTCTTGTACTCTTCCCTTTTAACTAGCTATGGAAAAGCTATCATAAGATAATAGAACATTCGGTATCCTCGCATCAGTACTATAATAGGCAGTCCAAATACTAAACACCAAGTATTCCTCAAATCGAGCTGAATGAACAGTCAACAGAAACTGTGATGCAGAGCAGTCATATAGCATAATCCTTTACATAAAACGTTCCTAATGCTCTAATATGAATGTAGGACTAAGCTAAATAGCGCATCAGATACCTCTATCGGATCTTCATAATGGTCAGTCCTAATAAACAAGTAATGTAGAAGGTGTGGGAGTGCAAAACAGGGTGATGCCCCTATCCCACTCCAACTCTTACAATCAGGTTATTTTCGGTCATTAATTGAATTGCGGGCCAGGAGAGCAGAGAACTTCTTGTGGCAGCAATAGGGTCTATCCAGGGTGAGCAGCCCTCTGTTACTTTAATAAGCTGCGGGCCGGGTGTCGCTACACTTTTCAAACCTATGAAGCTCCCACCACAATCCGGATGACTAAACGCATCTTCTTCAACAGCAGCTGAAAGCAGGGTCTGGTCCTGCTTTGTCAACACAGGTAATGTAAACCCTCGGCCCTTCATAGCCGTCACGCATTGTTGTGCGCTGGTTGCTTCGTCAGGGCCTGTAGCGGGAGACCTCACTTGCTGGTGCGCTTTATCCTGCGATATCCAGGAGGTAGCCAGGACAATTGGTCTGTCTATGTTAGCGTAAGGGGGTAGGTCCTCACAGCTTCTCCGCTTTTTCATGAGATCCGCAAATGGCTGCCAGTGCCTCACTGGCAATGAGCTCCGGTTAGGAAACTTCATAGGTAGTGATGTGTCGGGGAGCGTTTCAGATCTCACTCCACCCGATCTCCAGCGAGCTCCCTCTCCCTCCACCATTGAAATGAGGTTATCGAGTCGTCGGCACATGGTACGCTCAAAGTCAGCTAAAAGGTCCTGGAATACATAGTAAGTTACTGTCATAATGAGCTGGTTCTAGATTTAGTTTCCAAGTAGTTTAAGAGCTTTTAAGGGGAAAATAACCTCTAATAAGTCGCCTTTGTAGAAAATCTTTGTGGAGCTCCTGAAACACTCAACCTCTCGCAATGGCGGTTAGCTCCGCCCCCGATGTTCATGCTTTTGAAGTGTAGGTCCATCACAGCTGTCCAAAGCGGCAGATAACATGCCATTCTTACAACATTAGGGACAAGCTCTGGCAGGAAATGTAGGTTGTCTCAGTCTCCATGATTTGCTGCAAGCATCTTACTCCTTTCATAAATTTCTGTTACCCATATTTTCAGGTCTGTTTGGCATGTTTGAATTGTCTCCTTTTCCTTTCTGTTCATCTCTACTAAATTGTCATCTTCAATGAAACTAGGCAAGACACATCCCTCTGCGATACGTCTCTTCAGTTAAGTTTTGCATGTCTCGGATATAACAGGTATGCCTCTGTCATCAACCCCTTTTGATTCACTAAAAGCAACAACTGAAATTGAATAAATGAGCTCCCTTGCATGGTCCAGCAAATTTGACTGTAAAAGTTGTGCCATTGCTCTGAGGTTGAATTCTCTTACTCTTTTTCCTGATTGTCTCAGGCATTCCCATCGGCTAATGAGCTTAATACAGTGTGCAACATCAATTCTATTGAAGCAAAGTGGCAGGTTTGATGAGCCATTTCTGGTCAAAACTCTCATTTATATATGTCTTAAAGTCTGGGTAAGGGGTGAAGGCCTTAACTAGAGCTCCAAGCAAAGCAATGGAAAAATCAGACTGCTTCCTTTTGAATAGGAGCACCTGCTTGTTTCCATTATGTCAGCCATTGGTATATGGAATTTATAGTATGGCTCTCAGAAAGCATTTGCACTACTGGGACATGATCTCCAAGTGAACTCAAAACTCCTTGATACAAAAAGATGTGTTCAGAAATGCCAGTGGGTCTTTTTAGCTTCCTCACAACTGAAGCAGTTGCATCAAAACTCACATAGGAGCCTACATTCTTTGGCTTCATTTGGTACACTTGCATCTGGAATGGGGTCCAGTCATGGCAAAATAATTTATCCAAACCTATGTTGTGAATGCTTCCAGTCTGGGGAACACTGTATTTCAGGATATGTAATGAAAGTATTTGGTCATTGTGCTCTAGCTCTTTGTCACCCATCTCTTGTTTGGCTTTTCTTAATCTTGCCAGATTTGGAAGATGACTCTGCTCAGGGTCACCAACATCCATAACTTTGAGAGCCTCAACTGCCCGCCACACATGTGCTAGTTTTTTTCCTTCACTGAGTTCTTTTGACACTCTTCTTCTCAAATCTCCTGATAATTTGCGTTTAGATTTTCCTGTGTGGAGACTGTCCTCAATATTGTTAGATCAGTGCAGTATTGCATGTGTGCAGTTCTCAAGTGTGCTAGTTCATAAGTGTAGAGAGAGTTATAACAACATAGTTAGACAAAGGAGTGGACAACAGAGTACTTTCAAATTTCTAAAATTAAATGCAAACATGCTACACTTTCTGATATTTTTATTAACCTTTTCTTCCCTTCTCCTTAAAGTCACAGCTCTTCCATTCACAAACAGCACTCAGAACATTCATATTTCTCCTTCTCTTCTACCTTCCCCTCTCTACAACACACATGAACTCTATTCCTATCTCACATCCCTCAGCCAGCCATGCTTCACTGATCCTAAACTTAAACACTCACATAAGACACATTCTCATCTCCTTTCACTCACCATTTTTCTTCTTCTTGCAGCTGGGGATGTCTCGCCTAACCCAGGTCCACCCTCTGCTTCCCTCAGATCACTACCCCAATTGAGACCTCATACATCTTTCACACGTAACCCTCTAAACCTCATTAACTGCAACTCTATTAGTGCACCCCAATTCTCGTGTGCCCTTTGGAATGCATGCTCGGTATGCAATAAGCTTACATCTATTCACAACCTATTTATTTCACGTTCACTTAACCTGTTAGCCCTCACTGAAACTTGGCTTTTCTCCTCTAACACAACTGCTGTAGGTTCTCTGTCCTATGGCGGCCTGCATTTCAGTCACACTCCAAGGCCTGGAGACAAACAAGGAGGAGGAGTAGGAATTCTCTTGTCTCCACTCAGTACCTTTCACTGCATTCCTTCACCCCCCTCTTTCCTTCTCATCTTTTGAGGTTCACGCCATCCGCCTCTTCTCCCCTATTCGTGTTGCAGTTATCTATCGGCCCTCTGGCCCAGCATCACAATTTCTGGACCACTTTGAAGCCTGGCTTTCACATTTTCTCTCTTTTAATGCCCCTTCTCTCATCTTAGGGGACTTCAACATTACCCCTTGATAATCCTAACATGTCTACTGCCTCTAAACTTCTATCTCTTACCACCTCTTTAGGCCTGTCCCAATGGACAACATCTCCAACACACTGTGAAGGCAACTCCATAGACCTGGTCTTCACAAATCTCTGTGCTACTTTCAACTCCCTTAACCTCCCCTTTCCTCTCTCTGACCACCATCTACTAACTTTTTCTCTTACTCTACCTTCTACATCTTTGCAAGCCCCCAAAAAACTGCTACCTTACTGGAATTTAAATGACTTGGATCTCACAAACTTTCCCACTCAACTGAGTCCTCTGCTCTCTGACATTTCATCCCTCTCTTGTTCAAACCTCGTGACTCTAAAGTATAATTCGGCACTAAAATCCACACTTGACAAAACTGCACCCTCCACTCTTCGATGTACATCAATCACTCAACGGCATCCGTGGCACACTAAACAGACCAGATATATTCAGCGATGCTCATGGGCTGCTGAACGGCAGTGGAGGAAATCACGCACCTGTGCTGATTTCCAGCATTATAAATTCACCCTTAAATCCTACACTCTGTGCTCAATCTGACCAAACAAGTCTATTTCTCCTCCCTTGTGTCATCTCACGCATCCAATCCCAGAAAGCTGTTCTCAACCTTTAACTCCCTTCTATGTCCGCCTGCCCCCCCACCCACTACCAACCTCACTGCTCAGATTATTGCTGATCACTTAAAAAATAAAATTGACACCATTAGAAAAGAGATATGCACCTCACACCCCTCAAACCCAGCAATCCTACCCACCCCTTCTATTAACAAAAATCTATGCTACTTCCCTCCTGTAACAGAGAAAGAAGTCTCTGCACTCCTATCCTTGGCTCATCTCACAACCTGCCCACTTGGCCCTATTCCTTCACGACTTATTCCCTCTCTCTGCTTCACTAACCCCTACCCTAGCTCATCTCTTTAACCAGTCTCTCACCACTGGCACATTTCCTGACACATTCAAGCATGCGTCAATCATACCAATCCTAAAAAAGCCCTCACTTGACCCCTCCTCGCCTTCCAACTATCGACCGGTCTCCTTACTTCCCTTTGCTTCAAAATTATTGGAACGACTAGTCTATAATCGGCTAACTCAATTTCTCGCAACTAACTCCTTACTTGATCCACTAAAATCTGGTTTCCGCCCTAAACACTCAACAAACTCTTGCTAAAGTAACAAATGACCTGTTTATCAGCTAAAGCAAAAGGCCATTACTCCTTACTAATTCTTCTTGACCTGTCCACGGCTTTTGACACAGTTGACCATCCTCTCCTCCTAAAAATACTACATTCATTTGGCATCCGAGACACAGCCCTCTCCTGGTTGGCATCATATCTGTCAAACCGCTCGTTTTCAGTTTCCTTTAACAACATATCTTGTGATCCTATGCCTCTCTCAGTTGGAGTCCCGCAAGGCTCTGTCTTGGGCCCCTTGCTTTTCTCTCTATATACATCCTGCCTTGGAAAACCTATAGCCTCCTTTGGATTCCAGTACCATTTATATGCTGATGATACCCAAATCTATCTTTCCTCTCCTGACATCTCTCCCTCTTTACTCAAGCAGATTTCTGACTGCCTCTCTGCAATTTCCTCTTGAATGTCTTCACACTACCTCCAACTCAATCCGTCCAAAACTGAGCTGCTTCTTATCCCCCCCTCTTCGAGACATCCAACACCTGACATTTCTCTGACGGTTGGAGACTCTATTCTCAACACCTCACCCCAGGTCTGCTGTCTTGGGGTCACACTTGACTCAGAACTCACATTCAACCCACATATACAAGCACTTACCAAATCCTGCCGTTCACACCTATGCAACATTTCCAGAATTCGTCCCTTCCTTACTCAAAAAACTACAAAAATACTTATTCCTTCCCTCATTTTGTCACGCATTGATTATTGCAATCTACTCTTAAATGGCCTTCCAAAACACTGCCTCTCCTCCCTCCAATCTATAATGAATGCTTCTGCTAGACTCATCCACCTAAGTCGCCGATCTACATCAGCTGCTCCGCTCTGCCAGTCTCTGGCTCCCCATACACTCCAGAATACAATTTAAAGTATTAACCCTAACTTACAAAGCACTCAACAGTCTAACTCCCAACTATATTTCCTCTCTCATCGTGAAATATTCCCCATCCTGTCCTCTTCGATCAACCTTTGACCTACGTCTCTACACTCCTGTTATCTCTACTTCCGCCTCCCGCCTCCAAGACTTCGCACATGCTGCTTCTGTCCTCTGGAACTCTCTACCCTGCTCCATAAGACTGTCTCCAACCTTGTATAGCTTCAGACGCTCCCTGAAAACTCACCTATTCAGAGAGGCTTACCATCTCTCCTCCATCCCTCATCTGAACCAAACTAATACATGTACATGAACTGCCTGACTCACTGCTGCAAATACAACCGATGTAACAAGCTACCCAAACCTTATGTCTCTGCACCCTTAACCTATAGACTGTGAGCTCTCTGGAAGCAGGGCCCTCTTCCTCCTGTACTAGATTTTTAGTTTTGTTATGTTTTGTATTTTATCACAAATCTTTGTCATTGTATACCCTTATCATTGTACCCAGCGCTACGGAATTTGGCGGCGCTTTACAAATAAATGATAATAATAATAATAATCATGCACTTAAGCACTACCGATTTGCCAATCTCTGGTATTTTTTCAACTGTTATGGACCGTTGTGCATTACACTCAATGCAGCACCCTATTATATTTATGTAGCCAGATTCAACATTTAGATACATTTTTGCCCTCTTGAAATTAAGTGTGCATGATAACTTAATATTTTTCCAGATCTCCTCATTCAAGATGCGAGTCCATGCACCAGGTTTCAACGTACGTTTCGTTTCAATACCAGAAACTTTTTCAAGAGTCTCTTGAAAATTTTTCTAGTATTGAAACGAAACGTACGTCGAGTTAGTTTGTTTTTTAAAAGGTCTCAGGGAGGCTACCAGGTTCACAATATTGTGACCGTTTTTGGTGAGCTGAGAGATCGTGACTTTTATTGATAAATTGCATTTTATTAGCTTTATACAATACGTGTTGCATTGCATCCCTCGTTGTCATACAATCAGCTGTGGATTCCTGCATGAGTGGTGTGTGAAGCACACGGACAATTGGATCTGTTTTGACAACCCAGAAAGAGGCGGATACGTCAGATGCTGAAGCAAGCTTCATGGTTGTGTACAACCAATGTGAACTGTTTTAATGTTTATACTGTGAGTAGCACTCTGGGAAGGGGCTATTAATAAATCTGTGTTTATAGTCTACACTCAGATGCGTGTTGCGCTTTTCTATCTTTCTTTCTTGTAGTAACGATCTAAGGAGTCTGTGATGGGACTTGTTCATTGAGGAGCTACAATATTAACACGCTGGATTTACGGGACCATATGAACTCCCTCTTCTATACCAAATAACTTTGTATCATAATAACACGAAACAGGATTTAGTAATCTTAAGCACCTCCACGAATATAGACTCTGCAGTGAGTTAAACGGAGGTGCCTTTGTTCCAACTATTGTATATATGTTCAAACTTTTGGTAAGGCAGTAGCGCACTATTTGTTTTCTCTGTTATATATGGATTTGTCATTGTAAATTATTTTCTTAAGCCAGATTCCTATCCAACTTTGAAAAGAAAGACTGAACTCAAACTGAATGTCATAGCACTGAATTGATGAATGACTATCTGCACCTTCTGAGCTGTCACTGTTGGGAGTTTGGTTTTGAATATCTGTTACACCTTCACACAGACTTGCCATATATTGTATCTGTTTGTATTTATGACTTGCCATATATTGTATCTGTTTGTATTTATGAATGTATAAAGGTTTTTGGGCAACATTTTATGGTTTAATTTTTGTCGCGTCTACCCATACTTTGTCTGAGGGAACTGCTATTGTCTGTCCTGTAATAATTTTTTTTCCCTTGCAGCACAGATGACTGATAATCTCATCACTTTCACAAGCTGGCTTCCTAGGTATCTGATCAAAATAAGAATGTGTTTTTTTTTTTAGCCATACCAAAATAATCAAATCCTAACTTCTAATAGTTCTAATAATGATATATTTTAGCTTATTGTTTCCATGCTCATTTCTCTCAACTATTGATTGTTATTTTTTGTTGAAACTTAGCTTACCATACTCACACGCATGCACTTGTAACTTGGACATATTGGGCGAGATTACATATGCAAATCCCCCGCAAAAGCCGTTGTCGGCTGTTTTTAGTCGGATATTGCTATCACATATACGGAGCCGCATATAAATGTGGCACATATATTTCTCCCCTTGTCCGCCATTTTTACTCCCATTAACTAACATAGAACCGGCATCGCAAGTCGGTATTCACATATTTAGCTCAATTTTACTCCATTTTCACCTCGCCACACATAGGCAGGTGCAGCAAATTTTGCTCTGAATATGTATGATATGTAACTCCCTGGAAGTTTTAGCAAACACCTAAGGCATGCGCAATATCAACCTCTCAACTGCCATACCCCCACCACAATAATTAAATAAAATGTATTAACTCCTAATCCGCCAACCCCCACATTGCAAAGTACATAAGAAAGTGGTTAACCCCTAATCTGCAATTCACCCACATAGCAATCTAACTAATAAAGTGATTGACCCCTAATCCGCCATTCAGCCACAACTCAAATAAGATAATTAAAGTATTAACCCCTAAACTACCAAACCCCCACAATGCCAACTACCTAATTACACTATTAACCCCTAAACTGCCAAACCCCCACTTTGCAAAGTATCAGTCTAATCACTAACCTATCCTAATTTCCTACTAAAATAAAAAACCTAACATTACAGAAAAAATAAAAGGAAGAAAGCTAAGATTACATAAAACATTTGAAAATCTTATATTTCCAAAAAAAAATAAGATTACAAAAAATAATAAACCAAATTATCCAAAATAAAAAAAAATAACCCTTCTCTAAATACATTGTAACATAGTAACATAGTAGATAAGGTTGAAAAAAGACTGAAGTCCATCGAGTTCAACCTATACATATCTAAAATACTTACAAAAAGCTCTAGTTAAGCTTAAATAACCCCATTTAAAATGTGACCCATTTAATACTAGCAATCATATCCATTAATTTTGTTTATATACAGAAATGTATCCAGACTATTTTTTAAATGTATCTATGGTATTAGCATTCACTACCTCCTTTGGTAATGAGTTCCACAATGTTATTGCTCTTACAGTGAAAAAACATTTCCGTTGCAGGAGATTAAATATCCTTTCCTCCAACCTTAAATTATGACCTCTTGTCAGAAACAATTTTCTTGGAATAAACAGAGCTTCTGCCATCTCTGTATATGGGCCTTGAATATATTTATATAAAGTAATCATGTCACCTCTCAAGCGCCTTTTTTCTAAAGAAAACAGACCCAGTTTGGCTAGCCTCTCCTCATAGGTTAATTTCTCCAATCCCCTTATTAGCTTTGTGGCCCTTCTCTGAACTTTTTCTAGTTCTGCAATATCTTTTTTAGCAATCGGTCCCCAGAACTGCACTCCAAACTCAAGGTGAGGTCTTACCAGGGCTTTATATAATGACAGAATTATGCTTTCCTCCCTTGAATCAATGCCTCTTTTAATACATGCTAGTATCTTATTAGCCTTTGAAGCTGCTGCCCTGCATTGTGCACCCATCTTTAGCTTGTTATCTATTACTACTCCCAAATCCCTTTCCTCCTGTGTTTGGCTAAGTCTTGTCCCATTTAAAAAATATGTAGCCTGCTTATTTTTACTTCCAAAATGTAGAACCTTGCATTTTTCCGTATTAAATCTGATTTTCCATTCACTTGCCCATAGTTCTAATTTTAGCAAATTCCTTTGTAAAGAGAGTTCGTCCTGCTCTGACCTTATAAATGACCTTACTTAACTTAGTATCATCAGCAAAAATAGAGATGTCGCTATTTAATCCTTGCTCCAAGTCATTTATAAAAATATTAAAAAGAACAGGGCCCAGTACTGATCCCTGGGGGACGCCACTGATTACCTTTGTCCAATCTGAGTATGATCCATTTACTACTACTCGTTGCTCCCTATCTTTTATCCAGCTAACATTTTCAGCTATTCCCAGTCCCTTAATTGTGTGCATTAATCTCTCATGTGGCACTGTATCAAATGCCTTTGCAAAATCTAAGTATATCACATCAACTGATTCCCCTTTATCTATATTTTTACTTACTTCCTCGTAGAATCTAATTAGATTAGTTTGACATGATCTATTTCTCCTAAAGCCATGCTGATTAGAACTCATAATCTTGTTTACACGAATATGCTCATCAATATAATCCCTTATAATCACTTCAAATATCTTCCCCACTATTGATGTCAGACTAACTGGGTGTATTCCATCTGGGCCTGGAGTTTTATTTACCTTAATATTTTCCAGTTTTTCCTGATATCCTCTAAACAAAACCCAGTTAGTGGTATGGACTGGCATGTTCTATTCTGTTCCAAAGTATCATTCAATGGTTCCTCTCTTGTGTATACTGAAGAAAATAAATGATTTAGTACCTCCGCCTTCTCCCTGTCATTATTTATCATGCTAACCTCCACGCATTTTAATGTACCTATATTATCCTTCTTAGATTTTTTGCTATTTATGTACTTAAAGAACCTTTTAGGGTTAGACTTAGAATCCTTGGCAATTAATTTTTCATTTTCAATTTTGGCTAATTTGATTGCTTTTTTGCATGCTTTGTTACATTCCTTCTAAATATTGTATGTTGAGTCTGTACTATTTTCTTTTAATAATTTAAATGCCCTACGTTTTTTCCTAATTTCTCTTAACACATTTTTATTTAGCCATAACGGCTTTGTTTTTTTATTTTTATTTTTATAACCATATGGTATGTGTTGATATGTATATTTATTTAACAAATTTTTAAATATTATCCATTTATCCCCTGTATTTCTCCTACATTGGTGTGTCCGGTCCACGGCTTCATCCTTACTTGTGGGAATATTCTCTTCCCCTACAGGAAATGGCAAAGGGAGCACACAGCTAAAGCTGTCCATATAGCCCCCCCTCTGGCTCCGCCCCCAGTCATTCTCTTTGCCTGCTCTGAACAAGTAGCATCTCCACGGGGATGGTAAAGAGTATGTGGTGTTAGTTGTAGTTTTATTTCTTCTATCAAGAGTTTGTTATTTTAAAATAATGCCGGTTTTTACTATTTACTCTACAACAGAAAGTGATGAAGAGTTCTGTTAAAAGAGGAGTATGATTTTAGCACCAGTAACTAAAATCCATTGCTGTTACCACGCAGGACTGTTGAAACCAGAGAACTTCAGTTGGGGGTAACAGTTTGCAGACTTATCTGCTTCAGGTATGACCAGTCTCTTTTCTAACAACACATAGTAATGCTAGAAGACTGTCAGTTTTCCCTTATGGGACCAGTAAGCCATTTTCTTAGACTCAGTAACAGATTAAAGGCTTATAAATTGGGCTCTATGCTGGTTGACACTATTGTGGGCTAAATCGATTTGCTTATATCATATTCTTATGACATTTGGAGTGTTTTATGAGCTTAGAAACACTTTTGGGAACGTTTTAATTATGCCTGGCATTGGGTTAGACGTCTAATCTAGTCAGAAAGGCCCCTTCACTCTGGTATGCAGAGGGAGGAGGCCTCATTTTCGCGCCTCATTTTCGCGCCTCAGTTGCGCAGTTACTTCCAAAGGCAGTGCATGCAGCTTCATGTGAGAGGGTCCTGTGGCTGAGAAACAGACTCCGGAAGGCTTATTTCTGTGGTGAATAACCCCTAAGGAAGGTAAAAGCCGCAGCAAAGTCTGTGGCAGGGACTGTAGTGTGTTTAAACCGGTTAATTGAACAATTAGCTCTGGTTTGCTTATTTAAGGGTCTAGAAACTTCATATTTGGTGTGCAAAACTTTCAAAGCATTAAGACACTGGGGTGTAAATTTTATAAAGATCGGATATTTCCTTCATAGTTTTTTGAACATTCAGAAATAAAGTGTATTCCTTTTATTATTTAAAGAGACAGTAACGGTTTTGTGTAAAATCGTTTTTATTGCATTAATAGCCTGCCTAAATCTGCCTAACATGTCTGTACCTTCAGATAGCATATGTTCTGTGTGTATGGAGGCCAAGGTGGTTCCCCCTTTAAATGTATGTGCAAATTGTGCCATGGCGTCCAAACAAAGTAAGGACAGTTCTGTCACATTTAATAAGGTTGCCCAAGATGATTCTTCAAATGAAGGTAGTGGGGATAGTTCATCATCCTCTCCTTCTGTGTCAACACCAGTTTTGCCCGTGCAGGCGATACCTAGTACATCTAGCGCGCCAATGCTTGTTACTATGCAGCAATTAACAGGAGTAATGGATAATTCTATAGCAAATCTTTTATCCAAACTGCCAGCATTTCCCAGAAAGCGTGATTGCTCAGTTTTAAATACCGAGGATGAGCAAGTTGGCGCTGACGATAATTTATCTGTTATACCCTCACATCAATCTGAGTTGCCAGTGAGGGAGGGTCTGTCTGAGGGAGAAATTTCTGATTCAGGAAAAATTTCTCAGCAGGCAGAACCTGATATCGTGGCATTTAAATTTAAGCTAGAACATCTCCGCGCTCTGCTTAAGGAGGTGCTAGCTACTCTTGATGATTGTGATACTTTGGTGATTCCAGAGAAGTTGTGCAAAATGGACAAATTCTTAGTGTCCAGTGCACGCCGATGCTTTTCCGATACCTAAGAGGGTGGCGGACATAGTGACTAAGGAGTGGGAAGCCAGGTGTACCTTTTGTTCCCCCTCCTATATTTAAGAAAATGTTCCCCATTGTCGACCCCAGAAGGGACGCATGGCAAACGGTCCCTAAGGTAGAGGGGGCAGTTTCAACGTTAGCCAAGCGCACAACTATCCCTATTGAGGACAGTTGTGCTTTCAAAGATCCTATGGATAAAAAATTGGAAGGTGTTACGGTACCAACAGTGTACCAAGGGTTAGTACCAGGGAACAATGTCCTGCATAGGGAATCAGCAATTCACAACCCAGCCAGTTTCAGGTTTAAAACAGAATGACATTTATTAAAGGCTAGATGCCTAGTATTTATACAGGTTTGACCCCAGATGGGGGGGTTGAAAGACTCTTGTACATTTAGATAAAAAGGGGAAGACGCCCTTTTATGAAACAGTAGAATTACATTACTTAAATACTTTACTTAGGCAGATAACAACTTAAACACATTTGGCTTGTCTTATCACCTAGCGTCTGCTCTCTGAGGGTGATTAAACAATGGCCTGTTTATTACTTAAATGTAATTATAGCACACAATAGCTGAGGCCAGCAACTCTGTCTTTAGAAATTAGTTTCTTAGCTAAACACAATTAACTCCTTCAGTCCTGACAGAAGGGTCTGTCACATATCTCCCCCCTTGTGGAACACTCCGGCAGACCCGGCTTGACCCTTTGGCGGGTCAACCTGGGGATGACCGGACTAGGAGGTGGTAGGCATGTCAGTTTGCCAGGACAATCCATCTGTATTCCCGTTATGAGAGAGAATTCCTGTCCATACAAAGACGGGTTCAACTTCCTCAGTGCCCAGACTAGGGCTAAACAGTCCTTCAAAATCCCATCAGCTTCTTTACGAGTTTTCTGTACCTGCCCTTTATAGGTATCCACAATCCCTTCATACTGACATAGGGTGCCCTTGAGTTGCTGCACCTCACTATGAACCAGCGTCAGCTTCTCCTCAAGTGTCGCTAAATTTGTCTTTAATGTTTCATGTCCCACTCTCAAGCTGGTGTTTTCTGCAGTCTGTCGGTGCAGCTTGTCTAGCAGAGATTCACGTTCTAAACGTGCTTTTTCCTCTGCGCTCCTCTTCTCCTTCATCAGCGCATTGTAACGGGACTTCCACGTATCAATAGCGGATAGAGATTTACTGAGCTCAGCATCCTGGGGCTTAGCAGCAGGGGGGTCAGTCTCTGCTGCACGGATCTGAGCACGGGTAGTCACAGGGTTAACATCAGCGGGACCCATGGGAGCATAGGCAGAAACAAGGGGAGCCAAGTCATTTCCAAGAAGAACATCAGCAGGTAAGTCCTTCTTGACCCCCACATTCACAGGTCTAGCGCCCACTCCCCAATCCAAACGTACCCTGGCAACAGATAGGCTGAACACATCGCCCCCTGCTACCCTCACAGCCACAGTGTCTCCAGTGTACTGTTTCTCAGACACCAAGTTCTTTTGAAGCAAGGTCATGGTAGCACCAGTATCCCGTAGACTACTGACCTTCTTCCCATTCACTTTAACCAGTTGCCGGTTATTCCGGTGGGCAGCTTGCACAAGGTCTGCCTCATGTAGGATGCTCCAGCATTCTTGCGCCTCTACGTAGCGGGCCGCAGGCTGAGAGTTACGTGGGATTCCGCCGGCGGGTCTTCTCCAGGACTGTGCTTGGTTCGCTGCATTTAGGGGACACTCTGGTCTTTTGTGCCCTAGTTGCTTACATACAAAGCACCAAATAGGCTGTGAGTAGCCCCGTGAATTGAACCGGGCTCTCTGAGGGTAGTTCGTGGCCAGAGGCCGTGTGGTATAGCGGTGCGCCGGGGGTTGGTAACTGGCAGCTGCTGGGGTGACTGGGGGTCTGTACTCCACTCTAGCAGGGGGCTTAGTGGTAGAAGTGTCCAGTTTGCGGGCATCCGTATACTCATCTGCCAAGCGAGCCGCTTCATGCAGGGTGGAGGGTTTACGGTCCCGAACCCACTCTCGAACTCCTGCGGGTAACTTGTCGAAGCAATGTTCCAACAGGAATAGCTGCAGCACCTCTTCCCCAGACACGGCTTGGCACCCCGCTATCCAGTGAGCTGCTGTGCGGTGCACCTTACATGCCCACTCAAGGTAGGAATCTCCAGTTAATTTAACAGTGTCTCTGAACCGCCTCCGGTATGCCTCCGGTGTAACCGCATGCCTGGAGAGCAGAGCCTCTTTTACAGTATTATAATCCCCGACTTCCTCATCTGGAATGGCCCGAAAAGCCTCACTGGCCCGGCCGGATAATTTTCCGGATAATATCATGACCCAGTCCTCTGCGGGTACCTTGTGTAGTGCACATTGCCTCTCAAAATCCGCAAGGTACCCATCAATCTCTCCTTCTGTTTCCAGGAAGTTTTTAAAAGCTGCAAAATTTACTTTTCTCTTTTCCACTGGGTTTGCTGCAGCGCCGCTTTGGCGAAGTAGGTTGGCCTCCACAGCTGCTATGACCCGGTCGATAATTTCCGCAGATGGGTTGGGGCCATAATGTGCCAGTCTTATTTTAACTGCCCGATCAAAGCTTGCTTCTGCGGGGGTTCTGTCTGCTATGCTGGGCCCATTGGTTCCTTCTGTCCCTGGTACTCTTTCCATCTTAGTCAGTATTGTAATAATCCCCCTCTTCCTGAGGTTACTGGCTTGTGTAGTTGCTCTTCTGGGCGATAAGGTTCATTCCGTCGCTTGCCACCAATGTTACGGTACCAACAGGTACCGTAGGGTTAGTACCAGGGAACAATGTCATGCATAGGGAATCAGCAATTCACAACCCAGCCAGTTTCAGGTTTAAAACAGAATGACATTTATTAAAGGCTAGATGCCTAGTATTTATACAGGTTTGACCCCAGATGGGGGGGTTGAAAGACTCTTGTACATTTAGATAAAAAGGGGAAGACGCCCTTTTATGAAACAGTAGAATTACATTACTTAAATACTTTACTTAGGCAGATAACAACTTAAACACATTTGGCTTGTCTTATCACCTAGCGTCTGCTCTCTGAGGGTGATTAAACAATGGCCTGTTTATTACTTAAATGTAATTATAGCACACAATAGCTGAGGCCAGCAACTCTGTCTTTAGAAATTAGTTTCTTAGCTAAACACAATTAACTCCTTCAGTCCTGACAGAAGGGTCTGTCACAGAAGGATTACTTAAAAAGATATTTGTTCAGCAAGGTTTCCTTCTTCAACCGATTTCATGCATTATTCCTGTCACCACGGCGGCGTCTTTTTGGTTCGAGGAACTAGAAAATTCGCTCCAAAAGGAGACTCCATATGATGAAGTCATGGACAGAATTCACGCACTAAAGTTGGCTAATTCCTTTATTTTGGATGCCGCTTTTCAATTGGCAAAATTAGCGGCGAAAAATTCAGGTTTTGCAATAGTGGCGCGCAGGGCGCTTTGGCTAAAATCTTGGTCGGCGGATGTGTCGTCCAAAACAAAATTGCTTAATATTCCTTTCAAAGGTAAGACCCTTTTCGGGCCGGAATTGGAGGAGATTATTTCAGACATCACTGGGGGAAAGGGCCATGCCCTCCCACAGGATAAGCCTTTCAAGGCTAAAAACAAATCTAATTTTCGTTCCTTTCGCAATTTCAGGAACGGACCGGCACCAAATTCTACAGCCTCTAGACAAGAGGGTAACGCTTACCAGCCTAAACCAGCATGGAAACCATTGCAAGGCTGGAACAAGGGTAAACAGGCCAAGAAGCCTGCTGCTACTACCAAGACAGCATGAAGGGGTAGCCCCCGATCCGGGACCGGATCTAGTAGGGGGCAGACTTTCTCTCTTTGCTCAGGCTTGGGCAAGAGATGTTCCGGATCCCTGGGCACTAGAAATAGTCTCTCAGGGGTATGTTCTAGAGTTCAAGGAACTCCCTCCAAGGGGAAGGTTCCACATGTCTCGCTTATCTTCAGACCAGATAAAGAGACAGGCATTCTTACATTGCGTAGGAGACCTATTAAAGATGGGAGTGATACACCCAGTTCCAACAGCGGAACAAGGTCTGGGGTTTTACTCAAACCTGTTTGTAGTTCCCAAAAAAGAGGGAACTTTGAGGAATTTGTTCAGGATTTTTAAATCCAGAATTGGCCTGAAAGTTCCATCATTCAAAATGGAAACCATTCGGACGATCTTACCAACAATCCAGGAGGGTCAATATATGACTACCGTGGACTTAAAGGATGCATACCTGCATATTCCGATCCACAAAGATCACCATCAGTTCCTAAGGTTCGCCTTTCTGGACAAACATTACCAGTTCGTGGCTCTTCCATTCGGTTTATCCACTGCTCCCAGAATTTTCACAAAGGTACTAGGGTCCTTTCTAGCGGTTCTAAGGCCGAGGGGCATTTCTATAGCACCTTATCTAGACGACATTCTAATCCATGCGTCGTCCCTTTCCAAAGCAAAGGCTCATACAGACATTGTTTTAGCCTTTCTCAGGTCTCACGGGTGGAAGGTGAACATAGAAAAGAGTTCCCTGTCCCCGTCCACAAGGGTTCCTTTTCTAGGAACAATAATAGATTCTGTAGAAATGAAGATTTTTCTGACAGAGGTCAGAAAGTTAAAGCTTCTAAACGCTTGTCAAGTTCTTCAATCTATTCCTCAGCCTTCCATAGCTCAGTGCATGGAGGTAATAGGATTAATGGTTGCAGCAATGGACGTGGTTCCTTTTGCTCGGATTCATCTAAGACCATTACAACTGTGCATGCTCAAACAATGGAATGGGGATTATGCAGACTTGTCTCCCCAGATTCAAGTAGACCAGTTAACCAGAGACTCACTCCGCTGGTGGTTGACTCAAGATCACCTGTCTCAGGGACTGAGTTTCCGCAGGCCAGAGTGGGTCATTGTCATGACCGACGCCAGTCTCTTAGGCTGTGGCGCGGTATGGGACTCCCTGAAGGTCTATGGTCTCGGGAAGAGTCTCTTCTCCCGATAAACATTTTGGAACTGAGAGTGATATTCAATGCGCTCCTGGCTTGGCCTCAACTAGCGAAGGCCAGATTCATAAGATTTCAGTCGGACAACATGACGACTGTAGCGTACATCAATCATCAGGGGGGAACAAAGAGTTCCTTGGCGATGAGAGAGGTATCCAAGATCATCAAATGGGCGGAGGATCACTCCTGCCACCTCTCTGCAATTCACATCCCAGGAGTAGACAACTGGGAGGCGAATTATTTGAGTCATCAGACTTTCCATCCGGGGGAGTGGGAACTCCACCCGGAGGTCTTTGCCCAGTTAACTCGACTATGGGGCATTCCAGACATGGATCTGATGGCGTCCCGTCAGAACTCCAAGGTTCCTCGCTACGGGTCCAGATCCAGGGATCCCAAGGCGACACTAGTGGATGCATTGGTGGCGCCTTGGTCGTTCAACCTAGCTTATGTGTTTCCACCATTCCCTCTCCTTCCCAGGCTTGTAGCCAGGATCAAACAGGAGAAGGCCTCAGTGATTCTGATAGCTCCTGCGTGGCCACGCAGGACTTGGTATGCAGACCTGGTGAATATGTCATCGGCTCCACCATGGAAGCTACCTTTGAGACAGGATCTTCTAGTACAAGGTCCATTCGAACATCCAAATCTAGTCTCTCTGCAACTGACTGGTTGGAAATTGAACGCTTGATTTTATCTAAGCATGGGTTTGCAGATTCAGTTATAGATACTCTGGTCCAAGCCAGAAAACCTGTGACTAGGAAAATTTACCATAAGATATGGAAAAAATATATCTGTTGGTGCGAATCCAAGGGATTCTCTTGGAGTAAAATTAAAATTCCTAGGATACTTTCCTTTCTCCAAGAGGGTTTGGATAAAGGGTTGTCAGCGAGTTCTCTTAAAGGACAGATATCTGCTCTGTCTGTTTTATTGCACAAACGTCTGGCAGCAGTGCCAGATGTACAGGCGTTTGTACAGGCCTTAGTCAGAATCAAGCCTGTCTACAGACCCATGACTCCTCCATGGAGTCTAAAACTTAGTTCTTTCAGTTCTTCAAGGGGTTCCGTTTGAACCTTTACATTCCATAGATATTAAGTTACTATCTTGGAAATTTCTGTTTTTGGTTGCTATTTCTTCTGCTAGAAGAGTTTCTGAATTGTCTGCTTTGCAGTGTACTTTACCCTATCTGGTATTCCATACAGATAAGGTTGTTTTGCGTACCAAACCTGGTTTTCTTCCAAAAGTGGTTTCCAAGAGGAATATTAACCAGGAAATAGTTGTTCCTTCTCTGTGTCCGAATCCAGTTTCGAAGAAGGAACGTTTGTTACACAACTTAGATGTGGTCCGTGCTTTAAAATTCTATTTAGAAGCAACAAAGGATTTCAGACAGACATCATCCTTGTTTGTCGTTTATTCTGGTAAGAGGAGAGGGCAGAAAGCTACTGCTACCTCTCTTTCCTTTTGGCTGAAAAGCATCATCCGATTGGCTTATGAGACTGCCGGACGGCAGCCTCCTGAACGAATTACAGCTCACTCTACTAGAGCTGTGGCTTCCACATGGGCCTTCAAGAACGAGGCTTCTGTTGATCAGATCTGTAAGGCAGCAACTTGGTCTTCTCTGCATACTTTTGCCAAATTTTACAAATTCGGTACTTATGCTTCTTCGGAGGCTATTTTTGGGAGAAAGGTTTTGCAAGCTGTGGTGCCTTCCGTTTAGGTTACCGGACTTGTTCCCTCCCATCATCCGTGTCCTAAAGCTTTGGTATTGGTTCCCACAAGTAAGGATGAAGCCGTGGACCGGACACACAAATGTAGGAGAAAACAGAATTTATGTTTACCTGATAAATTTCTTTCTCCTACGGTGTGTCCGGTCCACGGCCCGCCCTGGCTTTTTAGTCAGGTTTAAAAATTTTTATTTCTGTACACTACAGTCACCACAGCACCCTATAGTTTCTCCTTTTTCTCCTAACCGTCGGTCGAATGACTGGGGGGCGGAGCCAGAGGGGGGGCTATATGGACAGCTTTTGCTGTGTGCTCCCTTTGCCATTTCCTGTAGGGGAAGAGAATATTCCCACAAGTAAGGATGAAGCCGTGGACCGGACACACCATAGGAGAAAGATATTTATCAGGTAAACATAAATTCTGTTTTTTATTAGAAAATACATTGTCCCAAATTATATTATTTAATGATTTCCTTAAATCGTTGAATTTAGCTTTCTTGAAATTAAAAAATTTAAAACACTGCATATGAAAAGAGATTTCAAATGTGACCATGTTATGATCACTGTTACCCAAATATTCTTTAACTTCTATGTTTGATATTATATCTGTATTGTTTGATAGCACTAAATCCAATATAGCTTTACTCCTAGTTGGCTCCTCTATTAATTGTGACAAGAAGTTATCCCTGAGAACATTTAAAAATCTATCCCCCTTAGCTGAATTACTAGTTTCATTGGCCCAGTTTATATCAGGGTAGTTAAAATCTCCCATAATTACAGCACTGTTATTAGCAGCCTTACCTATTTGGATAAGTAATTGAGTTTCCTCCGGGTCACTAATGTTGGGAGGCTTGTAGCATGTTCCAAGTAATATTTTTTTAGGATTTTCCCCCCACTCTTTATTTCAAAACACAGGGTCTCTACATTGTCACTTGTATCATAAATATCTTCCCTTATTGTAGGTTTAAGGTTAGGTTTAATATACATGCAGATTCCTCCACCCCTTTTATTATTCCTGTCCCTCCTAAATAATGTATACCCCTCTAAGTTAACTGCCCAGTCATGTGAATCATCCCACCAAGTTTCAGTTATACTGATAACATCATAGTCCTCTTCTGCAACTAAGAGCGTCAGCTCCCCCATTTTACCTGTTATGCTTCTTGCATTTGTTGTCATACATTTAATTTTTATGTGCTTTCTGCTGCTACTTGGTGTGCTTTCCTCTATACTATCTAATGTGACATTTCTTAAGTCATCCCTTCCTTGAGATATTAAGGGAGTGACATATTCACAGACTGATCTCTCTGTTCTATTTTGTTCTAACTGACCCTCCCCCCCTTTGCCTAGTTTAAAAGGTTCTCTAAACGTGCTACCATCCTTTCCCCCAACACACCTGCACCCATGTCATTCAGGTGCAGAAGGAGCTAAGGTCTGTTAATTCATGGCTAAAAACATGGTGTAAAAATGAGGGGTTTGACTTTTTAGAACACTGGGCTGATTTTTCACTAGGGTACAATTTGTACAGTAAGGATCCTTACTGTACAAATTGTACCCTAGTGAAAAATCAACCCAGTGTTCTAAAAAGTCAAACCCCTCATTTTTACACCATGTTTTTAGCCATGAATTAACAGACCTTAGCTCCTTCTGCCTTACTGAGTTAATACACGACACTGGTAATATCTCAGAAAATATTACTTTGGAGGTCCTTGCTTTAAGCTTGCTACCTAATTCCCTGAAGTCATTTTTTAGGACTCTCCATCTCCCACCGATTCCTTCATTAGTATGGAGTTTTATATTAAGGTAAATAAAACTCCAGGCCCAGATGGAATACACCCAAGGGTGTTAAGGGAACTTAGCACTGTTATAGACAAACCTTTACTCTTAATTTTTCAAGACTCATTATCCTCAGGCATGGTACCCCAGGATTGGCGTAAAGCTGATGTGGTGCCACTCTTCAAAAAGGGAAGCAGGGATGATCCAGGAAGCTATAGACCAGTTAGTCTGACATCAATAGTGGGGAAGATATTTGAAGGGATTATAAGGGATTATATTGATGAGCATATTCGTGTAAACAAGATTATGAGTTCTAATCAGCATGGCTTTAGGAGAAATAGATCATGTCAAACTAATCTAATTAGATTCTACGAGGAAGTAAGTAAAAATATAGATAAAGGGGAATCAGTTGATGTGATATACTTAGATTTTGCAAAGGCATTTGATACAGTGCCACATGAGAGATTAATGCACAAAATTAAGGGACTGGGAATAGCTGAAAATGTTAGCTCATGGATAAATAACTGGATAAAAGATAGGGAGCAACGAGTAGTAGTAAATGGATCATACTCAGATTGGACAAAGGTAATCAGTGGCGTCCCCCAGGGATCAGTACTGGGCCCTGTTCTTTTTAATATTTTTATAAATGACTTGGAGCAAGGATTAAATAGCGACATCTCTATTTCTTTCATGCAATTAGCAAGAGTCCATGAGCTAGTGACGTATGGGATATACATTCCTACCAGGAGGGGCAAAGTTTCCCAAACCTCAAAATGCCTACAAATACACCCCTCACCACACCCACAAATCAGTTTTACAAACTTTGCCTCCTATGGAGGTGGTGAAGTAAGTTTGTGCTAGATTCTACGTTGATATGCGCTCCGCAGCAAGTTGGAGCCCGGTTTTCCTCTCAGCGTGCAGTGAATGTCAGAGGGATGTGAGGAGAGTATTGCCTATTTGAATGCAATGATCTCCTTCTACGGGGTCTATTTCATAGGTTCTCTGTTATCGGTCGTAGAGATTCAACTCTTACCTCCCTTTTCAGATCGACGATATACTCTTATATATATACCATTACCTCTGTTGATTTTTGTTTCAGTACTGGTTTGGCTTTCTACAACATGTAGATGAGTGTCCTGGGGTAAGTAAGTCTTATTTTCTGTGACACTCTAAAGCTATGGTTGGGCACTTTTTTATAAAGTTCTAAAAATATGTATTCAAACATTTATTTGCCTTGACTCAGGATGTTCAACATTTCCTTATTTCAGACAGTCAGTTTCATATTTGGAATAATGCATTTGAATATATCAATTTTTATCTTACCTTAAAATTTGACTTTTCCCTGTGGGCTGTTAGGCTCGCGGGGGCTGAAAATTCTTCATTTTATTGCGTCATTCTTGGCGCGGACTTTCTTGGCGCGAATTTTTTTTTTCTGTTTCCAGCGTCATACGTGTCGCCGGAAGTTGCGTCATTTTTTGACGTTTTTCGCGCCAAAAATGTCGGCGTTCCGGATGTGGCGTCATTTTTGGCGCCAATAGCATTTAGGCGCCAAATCATGTGGGCGTCATTTTTGTCTCCACTTTATTTAAGTCTCGTTATTTATTGCTTCTGGTTGCTAGAAGCTTGTTCACTGGCATTTTTTCCCATTCCTGAAACTGTCATTTAAGGAATTTGATAAATTTTGCTTTATATGTTGTTTTTTCTATTACATATTGCAAGATGTCCCACGTTGCAACTGAGTCAGAAGATACTTCTGGAAAATCGCTGCCTGGTGCTGGAACTACCAAAGCTAAGTGTATCTGCTGTAAACTTTTGGTAGTTGTTCCTCCAGCTGTTGTTTGTATTAAATGTCATGACAAACTTGTTAATGCAGAAAATATTTCCTTTAGTAAAGTACCATTACCTGTTGCAGTTCCATCAACATCTAATGTTCAGAGTGTTCCTGATAACATAAGAGATTTTTTTTCTGAATCCATTAAGAAGGCTATGTCTGTTATTCCTCCTTCTGGTAAACATAAAAAGTCTTTTAAAACTTCTCTTTATCCAGATGAATTTTTAAATGAACATCATCATTCTGATTCTAATGATTCTTCTGGTTCAGAGGATTCTGTCTCAGAGGTTGATGCTGATAAATCGTCATATTTATTTAAAATGGAATTTATCCGTTCTTTACTTAAAGAAGTCCTAATTGCATTAGAAATTGAGGATTCTGGTCCTCTTGATACTAAATCTAAACGTTTAGACAAGGTCTTTAAATCTCCTGTAGTTATTCCAGAAGTTTTCCTGTTCCTGGTGCTATTTCTGAAGTAATTTCCAGGGAATGGAATAATTTGGGTAATTCATTTACTCCTTCTAAACGTTTTAAGCAATTATATCCTGTGCCGTCTGACAGATTAGAGTTTTGGGACAAAATCCCTAAAGTTGATGGGGCTATCTCTACCCTTGCTAAACGTACTACTATTCCTACGGCAGATGGTACTTCCTTTAAGGATCCTTTAGATAGGAAAATTGAATCCTTTCTAAGAAAAGCTTATTTGTGTTCAGGTAATCTTCTTAGACCTGCTATATCTTTGGCGGATGTTGCTGCAGCTTCAACTTTTTGGTTGGAAACTTTAGCACAACAAGTAACAGATCATGATTCTCATAGTATTATTCTTCTTCTTCAACATGCTAATAATTTTATCTGTGATGCCATTTTTGATATTATTAGAGTTGATGTCAGGTTTATGTCTCTAGCTATTTTAGCTAGAAGAGCTTTATGGCTTAAAACTTGGAATGCTGATATGTCTTCTAAATCGACTCTACTTTCCCTTTCTTTCCAGGGTAATAAATTATTTGGTTCTCAGTTGGATTCTATTATCTCAACTGTTACTGGTGGGAAAGGAACTTTTTTACCACAGGATAAAAAATCTAAGGGTAAAAACAGGGCTAATAATCGTTTTCGTTCCTTTCGTTTCAACAAAGAACAAAAGCCTGATCCTTCATCCTCAGGAGCAGTTTCAGTTTGGAAACCATCTCCAGTCTGGAATAAATCCAAGCCTTCTAGAAAAGCAAAGCCAGCTTCTAAGTCCACATGAAGGTGCGGCCCTCATTCCAGCTCAGCTGGTAGGGGGCAGATTACGTTTTTTCAAAGAAATTTGGTTAAATTCCGTTCACAATCTTTGGATTCAGAACATTGTTTCAGAAGGGTACAGAATTGGTTTCAAGATAAGACCTCCTGCAAAGAGTTTTTTTCTTTCCCGTGTCCCAGTAAACCCAGCAAAAGCTCAAGCATTTCTGAAATGTGTTTCAGATCTAGAGTTGGCTGGAGTAGTTATGCCAGTTCCAGTTCTGGAACAGGGGCTGGGGTTTTATTCGAATCTCTTCATTGTACCAAAGAAGGAGAATTCCTTCAGACCAGTTCTGGATCTAAAAATATTGAATCGTTATGTAAGGATACCAACATTCAAAATGGTAACTGTAAGGACTATCCTGCCTTTTGTTCAGCAAGGGCATTATATGTCTACAATAGATTTACAGGATGCATATCTGCATATTCCGATTCATCCAGCTCACTATCAGTTTCTGAGATTCTCGTTCCTGGACAAGCATTACCAGTTTGTGGCTCTGCCGTTTGGCCTAGCAACAGCTCCAAGAATTTTTACAAAGGTTCTCGGTGCCCTTCTGTCTGTAATCAGAGAACAGGGTATTGTGGTATTTCCTTATTTGGACGATATCTTGGTACTTGCTCAGTCTTCACATTTAGCAGAATCTCATACGAATCGACTTGTGTTGTTTCTTCAAGATCATGGTTGGAGGATCAATTCACTAAAAAGTTAATTGATTCCTCAGACAAAGGTAACCTTTTTGGGTTTCCAGATAGATTCAGTGTCCATGACTCTGTCTTTGACAGACAAGAGACGTCTAAAATTGATTTCAGCTTGTCGAAACCTTCAGTCACAATCCTTCCCTTCGGTAGCCTTATGCATGGAAATTCTAGGTCTTATGACTGCTGCATCGGACGCGATCCCCTTTGCTCGTTTTCATATGCGACCTCTTCAGCTCTGTATGCTGAACCAATGGTGCAGGGATTACACAAAGATATCTCAATTAATATCTTTAAAACCGATTGTACGACACTCTCTGACGTGGTGGACAGATCACCATCGTTTAATTCAGGGGGCTTCTTTTGTTCTTCCGACCTGGACTGTAATTTCAACAGATGCAAGTCTGACAGGTTGGGGAGCTGTGTGGGGGTCTCTGACGGCACAAGGGGTTTGGGAATCTCAGGAGGTGAGATTACCGATCAATATTTTGGAACTCCGTGCAATTTTCAGAGCTCTTCAGTCTTGGCCTCTTCTGAAGAGAGAGTCGTTCATTTGTTTTCAGACAGACAATGTCACAACTGTGGCATACATCAATCATCAAGGAGGGACTCACAGTCCTCTGGCTATGAAGAAGTATCTCGAATTCTGGTTTGGGCGGAATCCAGCTCCTGTCTAATCTCTGCGGTTTATATCCCAGGTATAGACAATTGGGAAGCGGATTATCTCAGTCGCCAAATGTTGCATCCGGGCGAATGGTCTCTTCACCCAGAGGTATTTCTTCAGATTGTTCAAATGTGGGGACTTCCAGAAATAGATCTGATGGCCTCTCATCTAAACAAGAAACTTCCCAGGTATCTGTCCAGATCCAGGGATCCTCAAGCGGAAGCAGTGGATGCATTGTCACTTCCTTGGAAGTATCATCCTGCCTATATTTTTCCGCCTCTAGTTCTTCTTCCAAGAGTAATCTCCAAGATTCTGAAGGAATGCTCGTTTGTTCTGCTGGTGGCTCCAGCATGGCCTCACAGGTTTTGGTATGCGGATCTTGTCCGGATGGCCTCTTGCCAACCGTGGACTCTTCCGTTAAGACCAGACCTTCTGTCGCAAGGTCCTTTTTTCCATCAGGATCTCAAATCCTTAAATTTAAAGGTATGGAGATTGAACGCTTGATTCTTAGTCAAAGAGGTTTCTCTGACTCTGTGGTTAATACTATGTTACAGGCTCGTAAATCTGTATCTAGAGAGATATATTATAGAGTCTGGAATACTTATATTTCTTTCATGTAATTAGCAAGAGTCCATGAGCTAGTGACGTATGGGATATACATTCCTACCAGGAGGGGCAAAGTTTCCCAAACCTTAAAATGCCTATAAATACACCCCTCACCACACCCACAATTCAGTTTTTACAAACTTTGCCTCCGATGGAGGTGGTGAAGTAAGTTTGTGCTAGATTCTACGTTGATATGCGCTCCGCAGCAAGTTGGAGCCCGGTTTTCCTCTCAGCGTGCAGTGAATGTCAGAGGGATGTGAGGAGAGTATTGCCTATTTGAATGCAGTGATCTCCTTCTACGGGGTCTATTTCATAGGTTCTCTGTTATCGGTCGTAGAGATTCATCTCTTACCTCCCTTTTCAGATCGACGATATACTCTTATATATATATATACCATTACCTCTGCTGATTCTCGTTTCAGTACTGGTTTGGCTTTCTACAAACATGTAGATGAGTGTCCTGGGGTAAGTAAATCTTATTTTCTGTGACACTCTAAGCTATGGTTGGGCACTTTGTTTATAAAGTTCTAAATATATGTATTCAAACATTTATTTGCCTTGACTCAGAATGTTCAACTTTCCTTATTTTTCAGACAGTCAGTTTCATATTTGGGATAATGCATTTGAATTAATCATTTTTTCTTACCTTCAAAAATTTGACTCTTTTTTTTCCTGTGGGCTGTTAGGCTCGCGGGGGCTGAAAATGCTTCTTTTTATTGCGTCATTCTTGGCGCGGACTTTTTTGGCGCAAAAATTCTTTTCCGTTTCCGGCGTCATACGTGTCGCCGGAAGTTGCGTCATTTTTTGACGTTATTTTGCGCCAAAAATGTCGGCGTTCCGGATGTGGCGTCATTTTTGGCGCCAAAAGCATTTAGGCGCCAAATAATGTGGGCGTCTTATTTGGCGCTAAAAAATAAGGGCGTCACTTTTGTCTCCACATTATTTAAGTCTTATTTTTTCATTGCTTCTGGTTGCTAGAAGCTTGTTCTTTGGCATTTTTTCCCATTCCTGAAACTGTCATTTAAGGAATTTGATCAATTTTGCTTTATATGTTGTTTTTTCTTTTACATATTGCAAGATGTCTCACGTTGCATCTGAGTCAGAAGATACTACAGGAAAATCGCTGTCTAGTGCTGGAGCTACCAAGCTAAGTGTATCTGCTATAATTTTTGGTATCTGTTTCTCCAGCTGTTGTTTGTATTGCATGTCATGACAAACTTATTAATGCAGATAAAATTTCCTTTAGTACCATTACATTACCTGTTGCTGTTCCGTCAACATCTAATTTTCAGAGTGTTCCTGATAAACATAAGAGATTTTATTTTTTAAATCCATTAAGAAGGCTATGTCTGTTATTTCTCCTTCTAGTTTACATAAAAGTCTTTTAAAACTTCTCTTTTTTCAGATGAATTTTTAAATGAACATCATCATTCTGATACTGATAATGGTTCTTCTGGTTCAGAGGTTTCTGTCTCAGAGGTTGATGCTGATAAATCTTTGTATTTGTTCAAGATGGAATTTATTCGTTCTTTATTTAAAGAAGTATTAATTGCATTAGAAATAGAGGATTCTGGTCCTCTTGATACTAAATCTAAACGTTTAAATAAGGTTTTTAAATCTCCTGTAGTTATTCCAGAAGTGTTTAATCTCCCTGATGCTATTTCTGAAGTAATTTCCAGGGAATGGAATAATTTGGGTAATTCTTTTACTCCTTCTAAACGTTTAAGCAATTATATCCTGTGCCATCTGACAGATTAGAGTTTTTTTGGGACAAAATCCCTAAGGTTATGGGGCTGTCTCTACTCCTGCTAAATGTGCTACTATTCCTACGGCAGATAGTAATTTATTTAAGGATCCTTTAGATAGGAAAATTGAATCCTTTCTAAGAAAAGCTTACTTATGTTCAGGTAATCTTCTTAGACCTGCTATATTTTTAGCGGATGTTGCTGCAGCTTCAACTTTTTGGTTAGAAGCTTTAGCGCAACAAGTAACAGATCATAATTTTATAGCATTATTATTATTCTATAACATGCTAATAATTTTATTGGTGATACCATCTTTTGATATCATTAGAGTTGATGTCAGGTATATGTCTCTAGCTATTTTAGCTAGAAAAGCTTTATGGATTAAACTTGGAATGCTGATATGTCTTCTAAGTCAACTTTGCTTTCCCTTTCTTTCCAGGGTAATAAATTATTATTTCAACTGTTTCTGGAAGGAAGGGAACTTTTTTACCAAAGGATAAAAAATCTAAGGTAAATTTAGGTCTAATAATCATTTTCGTTCCTTTCCTCACAATAAGGAACAAAAGCCTGATCCTTCATTCTCAGGAGCGGTATCAGTTTGGAAACTATTTCCAGTTTGGAATATATCCAAGCCTTATAGAAAACCTATAGCCAGCTCCTAAGTACCCATGAAGGTGCGGACCTTATTCCAGCTCAGCTGGTATGGGGCAGATTACGTTTTCTTCAAAGAAATTTTGATCAATTCCGTTCTCAATTTCTGGTTTCAGAACATTGTTTCAGAAAGGTACAGAATTGGCTTCAGTTAAGGCCTCCTGCTAAGAGATTTTTTTCTTTCCCGTGTCCCAGTTAACACAGCAAAGGCTCAGCATTTCTGAAATGTGTTTCAGATCTAGAGTTGGCTGGAGTAATTATGCCAGTTCCAGTTCTGGAACAGGGGCTGGGGTTTTATTTTATCTCTTCATTGTACCAAAGAAGGTCAATTCCTTCAAACCAGTTCCGGATCTATCAATATTGAATCGTTATGTAAGGATACCAACATTCAAGATGGTTACTGTAGGACTGTCCTGCCTTTTGTTTAGCAAGGGCATTATATGTCTACAATAGATTTACAGGATGTGTATCTGCATATTCCGATTCGTCCAGATCACTTTAAGTGTCTGAGATTCTCTTTTTAGACAAGCATTACCAGTTTTGTGGCTCTACCGTTTGGCCTAGCCTCAGTTCCAAGAATTTTTTTCAAAGGTTCTCGGTGCCCTTCTTTCTGTAATCAGAGAACAGGGTTTTTGGTATTTCCTTATTGGACGATATCTGGGTACTTGCTCAGTCTTCTCATTTTCGAAGAATCTCATACGAATCGACTTGTGTTGTTTCTTCAAGTTCATGGTTGGAGGATCAATTTACCAATCAGTTCATTGATTCCTCAGACAAGGGTAACCTTTTTTAGGTTTCTAGAATAGATTCAGTGTCTATGACTCTGTCCTTGTCAGACAAGAGAAGTTTAACATTGATATCAGCTTGTCAAAACCTTCAGTCACAATCATTCCCTTTGGTAGCCTTATGCATGGAAATTTTAGGTTTTAGGACTGCCGCATCAGATGCGATCTCCTTTGCTCGTTTTCACATGCGACCTCTTCAGCTCTGTATGCTGAACCAATGGTGCAGGGATTACTCAAAGATATCTCAATTAATATCTTTAAACCGATTATACGACACTCTCTGACATGGTGGACAGATCACCATCGTTTATTTCAGGGGGCTTCTTTGTTCTTCCGACCTGGACTATAATCTCAACAGATGCAAGTCTTACAGGTTGGGGAGTTGTGTGGGGGTATCTGACGGCACAAGGGGTTTGGGAATCTCAGGAGGTGAGATTTCCGTTCAATATTTTGGAACTCCGTGCAATTTCAGAGCTCTTCAGTCTTGGCCTCTTCTGAAGAGAGAGTTGTTCATTTGTTTTCAGATAGACAATGTCACAACTGTGGCATACATCAATCATCAAGGAGGGACTCACAGTCCTCTGGCTATGAAGAAGTATCTCGAATTTTGGTTTGGGCGGAATCCAGCTCCTGTCTAATCTCTGCGGTTCATATCCCAGGTATGGACAATTGGAAAGCGGATTATCTCAGTCGCCAAACGTTGCACCTGGGCGAATGGTCTTCACCCAGAGGTATTTCCTCAGATTGTTCAAATGTGGGAACTCCCAGAAATAGATCTGATGGCTTCTCATCTAAACAAGAAACTTCCCTGGTATCTGTCCGGATCCAGGGATCCTCGGGCGGAGGCAGTGGATGCATTATCTCTTCCTTACAAGTGTCATCCTGCCTATATCTTTCCGCCTCTAGTTCTTCTTCCAAGGGTATTCTCTAATATTCTAAAGGAATGCTCGTTTGTCCTGCTGGTAGCTCAAGCATGGCCTCACAGGTTTTGGTATGCGGATCTTGTCCGGATGGCCTCTTGCCAGCTGTGGACTCTTCCGTTAAGACCAGTCTTTCTGTCTCAAGATTCTTTTTTCCATCAGGATCTCAAAACCTTAATTTTAAGGTGTGGAGTTTGAACGCTTGATTCTTGGTCAAAGAGGTTTCTCTGACTCTGTGATTGATACTATGTGACAGGCTCGTAAATCTGTATCTAGAGAGATATTATAGAGTCTGGAAGACTTATATTTCTTCAGGATGGTTTAGATAAAGGTTTGTCCGCAAGTTTCTTGAAAGACAAATCTCTGCTCTTTCTGTTCTTTTTCACAGAAGGATTGCTAATCTTCCTGATATTCATTGTTTTGTACAAGCTTTGGTTCGTATAAAACCTGTCATTAAGTCAATTTCTCCTCCTTGGAGTTTGAATTTGGTTCTGGGGGCTCTTCAAGCTCCTCCTTTTGAACCCATGCATTCTTTGGTCGTTATATTACTTTCTTGGAAAGTTTTGTTTCTTTTGGCCATCTCTTCTGCCAGAAGAGTCTCTGAATTATCTACTCTTTTTTGTGAGTCTCCTTTTCTGATTTTGCATCAGGATAAGGCGGTGCTGCGAACTTCTTTGAATTTTTTACCTAAGGTTGTGAATTCTAACAACATTAGTAGAGAAATTGTGGTTCCTTCATTATGTCCTAATCCTATGAATTCTAAGGAGAAATCATTGCATTCTTTGGATGCTGTTAGAGCTTTGTAATATTATGTTGAAGCTATTAAGTCTTTCCGAAAGACTTCTAGTCTATTTGTCATCTTTTCCGGTTCTAGAAAAGACCAGAAAGCTTCTGCCATTTCTTTGGCATCTTGGTTGAAATCTTTATTTCATCATGCCTATGTTGAGTCGGGTAACACTCCGCCTCAAAGGATTACAGCTCATTCTACTAGGTTAGTTTCTACTTCCTGGGCGTTTAAGAATGAAGCTTTGGTTGATCAGATTTGCAAAACAGCAACTTGGTCCTCTTTGCATACTTTTACTAAATTCTACCATTTTTATGTGTTTTCTTCTTCTGAAGCAGTTTTTGGTAGAAACGTACTTCAGGCAGTGGTTTCAGTTTGAATCTTCTGCTTATGTTTTTTCATTAAAATTTTATTCTGGGTGTGGATTATTTTCAGCAGGAATTGGCTGTCTTTATTTTATCCCTCCCTCTCTAGTGACTCTTGTGTGGAAAGATCCACATCTTGGGTAATTATTATCCCATACGTCACTAGCTCATGGACTCTTGCTAATTACATGAAAGAAAACATAATTTATGTAAGAACTTACCTGATAAATTCATTTCTTTCATATTAGCAAGAGTCCATGAGGCCCGCCCTTTTTTGTGGTGGTTTTGATTTTTTTGTATAAAGCACAATTATTCCAATTCCTTATTTTATATGCTTTCGCACTTTTTTCTTATCACCCCACTTCTTGGCTATTCATTAAACTGAATTGTGGGTGTGGTGAGGGGTGTATTTATAGGCATTTTAAGGTTTGGGAAACTTTGCCCCTCCTGGTAGGAATGTATATCCCATACATCACTAGCTCATGGACTCTTGCTAATATGAAAGACATGAATTTATCAGGTAAGTTCTTACATAAATTATGTTTTCTTGGTGTCTCTCATCATTTTTCCTGGCATTCTTTTAGAATTCCGAGAATTTTACAGTTTCTTCAGGATGGTTTGGATAAAGGTTTGTCTACAAGTTCCTTGAAAGGACAAATCTCTGCTCTTTCTGTTCTTTTTCACAGAAAGATTGCTAATCTTCCTGATATTCATTGTTTTGTACAAGCTTTGGTTCGTATAAAACCTGTTATTAAGTCAATTTCTCCTCCTTGGAGTTTGAATTTGGTTCTGGGGGCTCTTCAAGCTCCTCCGTTTGAACCTATGCATTCATTGGACATCAAATTACTTTCTTGGAAAGTTTTGTTCCTTTTGGCCATCTCTTCTGCCAGAAGAGTTTCTGAATTATCTGCTCTTTCTTGTGAGTCTCCTTTTCTGATTTTTCATCAGGATAAGGCGGTGTTGCGAACTTCTTTTAAATTTTTACCTAAAGTTGTGAATTCTAACAACATTAGTAGAGAAATTGTGGTTCCTTCATTATGTCCTAATCCTAAGAATTCTAAGGAGAAATCATTGCATTCTTTGGATGCGGTTAGAGCTTTGAAATATTATGTTGAAGCTACTAAGACTTTCCGAAAGACTTCTAGTCTATTTGTCATCTTTTCCGGTTCTAGAAAAGGCCAGAAAGCTTCTGCCTTTTCTTTGGCATCTTGGTTGAAATCTTTAATTCATCATGCCTATGTTGAGTCGGGTAAAACTCCGCCTCAGAGGATTACAGCTCATTCTACTAGGTCAGTTTCTACTTCCTGGGCGTTTCGGAATGAAGCTTCGGTTGATCAAATTTGCAAAGCAGCAACTTGGTCTTCTTTGCATACTTTTACTAAATTCTACCATTTTGATGTGTTTTCTTCTTCTGAAGCTGTTTTTGGTAGAAAAGTACTTTAGGCAGCTGTTTCAGTTTGAATCTTCTGCTTATTTTTTCATTTAAACTTTATTTTGGGTGTGGATTATTTTTTTCAGCGGAATTGGCTGTCTTTATTTTATCCCTCCCTCTCTAGTGACTCTTGCGTGGAAAGATCCACATCTTGGGTAGTCATTATCCCATACGTCACTAGCTCATGGACTCTTGCTAATTACATGAAAGAAAACATAATTTATGTAAGAACTTACCTGATAAATTCATTTCTTTCATATTAGCAAGAGTCCATGAGGCCCGCCCTTTTTGTGGTGGTTATGATTTTTTTGTATAAAGCACAATTATTCCAATTCCTTATTTTTTTATGCTTTCGCACTTTTTCTTATCACCCCACTTCTTGGCTATTCGTTAAACTGATTTGTGGGTGTGGTGAGGGGTGTATTTGTAGGCATTTTGAGGTTTGGGAAACTTTGCCCCTCCTGGTAGGAATGTATATCCCATACGTCACTAGCTCATGGACTCTTGCTAATATGAAAGAAATGAATTTATCAGGTAAGTTCTTACATAAATTATGTTTTTTGCAGATGATACTAAGTTAAGTAAGGTCATAAGGTCAGAGCAGGACGAACTCTCTTTATAAAGGGATTTACTAAAATTAGAACTACGGGCAAGTGAATGGAAAATGAGATTTAATACGGAAAAATGCAAGGTTCTACATTTTGGAAGTAAAAATAAGCAGGCTACGTATTTTTTAAATGAGACAAGACAGCCAAACACAGGAGGAAAGGGATTTGGGAGTAGTAATAGATAACAAGCTAAAGATGGGTGCACAATGCAGGGCAGCGGCTTCAAAGGCTAATAAGATACTAGCATGTATTAAAAGAGGCATTGATTCAAGGGAGGAAAGCATAATTCTGTCATTTTATAAAGCCCTGGTAAGACCTCACCTTGAGTTTGGAGTGCAGTTCTGGGGACCAATTGCTAAAAAAGATATTGCAGAACTAGAAAAAGTTCAGAGAAGGGCCACAAAGCTAATAAGGGGATTGGAGAAATTAACCTATGAGGAGAGGCTAGCCAAACTGGGTCTGTTTTCTTTAGAAAAAAGGCGCTTGAGAGGTGACATGATTACTTTATATAAATATATTCAAGGCCTATATACAGAGATGGCAGAAGCTCTGTTTATTCCAAGAAAATTGTTTCTGACAAGAGGTCATAATTTAAGGTTGGAGGAAAGGAGATTTAATCTCCTGCAACGGAAACGTTTTTTCACTGTAAGAGCAATAAAATTGTGGGACTCATTACCAAAGGAGGTAGTGAATGCCAATACCATAGATACATTTAAAAATAATCTGGATAAATTTCTGTATATAAACAAAATTCATGGATATGATTACTAGTATTAAATGGGTCACATTTTAATGGGGTTATTTAAGCTTAACTGGAGCTTTTTGTAAGTATTTTAGATTTGTATAGGTTGAACTCGATGGACTTCAGTCTTTTTTCAACCTTATCTACTATGTTACTATGTTACCCATATGCACCATGACTGCAGGATCAGACCCACATCCCTCTAACAATCTATCAATACACTCCACAATATGCCTAGCACGAGCCCCTGGAAGACAGCAAACTGTTCTATGTAAAGGGTCTGGATGACAAATTACCCTATCAACCTTCCTAATAATAGAGTCTCCTACCACCAACATCTGCCTCTGGCCCTGACTTGTATGCCCCTCTTCCATGACTGAAGGACTGCCCACCATAGTATGCTCCTCTTCCACAGCTAAAGGACTGTTCACTATACTAGGCAACACAGCCCCCTCTGACACTGCCACCCCTGAACTGATATCCCCAACATCTTCACTTAATCTGGCAAATCTATTGGGGTGTACCAGCTCAGAACTGGCCTGTCTCTTCCGCTTACCTTTACTTCACTAACTGTGACCCAGCTACATCCTGGAGTCTCCTCATCTGAATCCTTTCCATTCCCACAGCTGGAACCATTAACAACCAGCTCAGTCCTATACATTTCCCTTTCAAGTGTCTGAATTTCATGTATTGTTGCAATTCGTTCCTCCAGATCCCCAATACGAGTTTCTAAAGAGACAATATGCTCACACTTGCCACAAACATATAATCCCAGAAGCGGCTGCTCCAGTGATGCAAACATGTGGCAAGCTGTACACTGAATGAGATTCTCACACATTCTTAATAAAAGGTTTAACTTAAAAGTATAAAATAAATATATTTCCCCTTGGTTACCCCAAAACCTTGTTTGCCTAACTACCTTGGTTAGCTAACTATTATACTTAGACAATGTTACTTTAACAGAGAATCAATACAGCAACCCTGAAAGAGCAAGCTCACAGAGTAAATGTGCTAAATTTATAGGCTTGCAAGGCCCACACAGGTGAAAATAATCCCACCCCTAATTACCCACACAGACAGAAAAAAAAATGCAATGCTAGAAATAAAGTTATTTAGTTATTTCCTTTTTTAAAAAAAAAAAAAAAAAAAAAATGCATCCCTTGCAAAGCAAATAATTTATAAATTAGCGTGGTTAGCTATTATACTTAAACAGACAATGTTACTTTAACAGAGAATCAATACAGCAACCCTGAAAGAGCAAGCTCACAGAGTAAATGTGCTAAATTTATAGGCTTAATCTAACACTAAACTATCAATAATCTAACACTAAACTACCAATATCTCTTAAAAGGGCCTTTTTGTAGGGCATTGCCCTAAAGCGATCAGTTATTTTACTTTTAAAAATTACAAATTACCCCCTAAAAGTAAAATCTCCCACCCACACAAGACCCCAAAATAAAAAACATAACTCTAAAAAAACCTAAGCTACCCATTGCCCATAAAGGGGCATTTGTATGGGTATTGCCCTTAAAAGGGCAATCAGATCTTTTGCTGCCCATTAAAATAAAAAAGCCATAATATAAAAAATAAAAAAACGCCCCAAAACCCCCCTCCCAAAAAACAAAAACAAACTAACTCTAACCCCTAAATAATTACTCATTCCTAAAGTCCGGCGGTTAAGGTCATCTTCCAGGTGGCTCCATCTTTTCTTTCATGTAATTAGCAAGAGTCCATGAGCTAGTGACGTATGGGATATTCATTCCTACCAGGAGGGGCAAAGTTTCACAAACCTCAAAATGCCTATAAATACACCCCTCACCACACCCACAATTCAATTTTACAAACTTTACCTCCCATGGAGGTGGTGAAGTAAGTTTGTGCTAGATTCTACGTTGATATGCGCTTCGCAGCAGGCTGAAGCCCGGTTTTCCTCTCAGAGTGCAGTGAATGTCTGAGGGATGTGAAGAGAGTATTGCCGTCATAGTTGGCGCCGGAAGTTTTCACGTAATTGCGTCATTTTTTTGACGTATGTGTATTGCGGACGTGTTTTTTTGCGCCAAAAAATATGGGCTTCATTTTTGGCGCCAAAATATGTGGGCGTTATACTTGGCGCCAAAAATGTGGGCGTCATACTTGGCGCCAGTTTTTTTCACATTATTTCAGTCTCAATTTTTAGTTGCTTCTGGTTTTCTAGAGGCTTGTTTCATTTTGCATTTTTTCCCATTCCTGAAACTGCCATTTAAGGAATTTGATAATTTTGCTTTATATGTTGTTTTTTCTTTTACATATTGCAAGATGTCACTACCTGACCCTGGATCAGAATCTACTTCTGGAAAAGTGCTGCCTGATGTCGGTTCTACCAAAGCTAAGTGCATTTGTTGTAAACTTTTGGTAACTGTTCCTCCGGCTGTAGTTTGTGTTAGTTGTCATGATAAGCTATCCAACACTGATAATATTTCCATTAGTAATAATCCATTACCTGTTGTTGTTCCTTCAACATCTAATGTTCAGGATGTTCCTGTTAATGTTAAAGAATTTGTTTCTAATTCTATTCGGAAGGCTCTGTCTGTTATTCCTTCTTCTAGTAAACGTAAGAGGTCTTTTAAAACTTCACATATTTCAGATTAATTTTTAAATGACCGCCATCATTCTGACTTATCTATTTCTGATGAGGATCTATCTGGTTCAGAAGATTCTATCTCAGATATTGACACTGATAAATCTTCATATTTGTTTAAGATGGAGTTTATTCGTTCTTTACTTAAAGAAGTGTTGATTGCATTAGATATGGAGGAGTCTAGTCCTCTTGATATTAAAACTACTAAGCATTTAAATTCAGTTTTTAAACCTCATGTAGTTATTCCAGAAGTTTTTCCAGTTCCTGATGCTATTTCAGAAGTAATTTCTAGGGAATGGAGTAGTCTGGGTACTTCATTTACTCCTTCTCCAAGGTTTAAGAAATTGTACCCTTTGCCATCTGATAGATTAGAGTTTTGGGAGAAAATCCCCAAAGTTGATGGGGCTATCTCTACTCTTGCTAAACATACTACTATTCCTACGGCAGATAGTACTTTGTTTAAGGATCCTTTAGATAGGAAGCTTGAATCCTTTCTAAGGAAGGCTTATTTATGTTCAGGTAATCTTCTTAGACCTGCTATTTCTTTGGCTTATGTTGCTGCAGCTTCAACTTTCTGGTTGGAGGCTTTAGCGCAATAAGTCTCAGACCATAATGCTTGTAGCATTATTAAACTCCTTCAACATGCTAATAACTTTATTTGTGATGCCATTTTCGGTATCATTAGAATTGATGTCAGGTATATGTCTTTAGCTATTTTAGCCAGAAGAGCTTTATGGCTCAAGTCTTGGAATGCAGATATGACTTCTAAGTCAACGTTGCTTTCTCTTTCTTTTCAAGGTAATACATTATTTGGTTCTCAGTTAGATTCTATAATTTCAACTGTTACTGGGGGGCAGGGAGCCTTTTTACCTCAGGATAAAAAATCTAAAGGTAAATATAGGGCTGCTAATCGTTTTCGTTCCTTTCATCAGAATAAGGAACAAAAGCCTGACCCTTCCTCTAAAGGAACAGTTTCCGTTTGGAAACCTTCTCCAGTCTGGAATAAATCCAAGCCTTTTAGAAAGTCAAAACCAGCTCCCAAATCCGCATGAAGGTGCGGCCCTCATTCCAGCACAGCTGGTAGGGGGCAGGTTATGATTTTTCAAAGATGTTTGGATCAATTCGATTCAAAGTCTTTGGATTCAGAACATTGTTTCACAAGGGTACAGAATAGGTTTCAAGGTAAGACCGCCTGTGAGAAGATTCTTTCTTTCACGCATTCCAGTAAACCCAGTAAAGGCTCAAGCGTTTCTGAAATGTGTTTCAGATCTGCAGTCAGCTGGGGTAATTGTACCAGTTCCAGCTCTGGAACAGGGCCTGGGGTTTTATTGAAATCTGTTCATTGTTCCAAAGAAAGAGAATTCTTTCAGACCAGTTCTGGATCTAAAAATATTGAATCGTTATGTAAGGATACCAACATTCAAGATGATAACTATAAGGACTATTCTGCCTTTTGTTAAGCAAGGGCATTATATGTCAACAATAGACTTACAGGATGCATATCTTCATATTCCAGTTCATCTGGACCATTATCAGTTCCTGAGATTCTCTTTTCTAGACAAGCATTACCAGTTTGTTGCTCTTCCTTTTGGCCTAGCAACAGCTCCAAGGATCTTTTCCAAGGTTCTCGGTGCCCTTCTTTCTGTAATAAGGGAGCAGGGTATTGCGGTATTTCCTTATTTGGACGATATCTTGGTACTGGCTCAGTCTTTACATTCTGCAGAATCTCACACGAATCAACTTGTGTTGTTTCTTCAAAGACATGGTTGGAGGATCAATTTACCAAAGAGTTCCTTGATTCCTCAGATAAGGGTAACCTTTTTGGGTTTCCAAATAGATTCAGTGTCCATGACTTTGTCTCTAACAGAAAAGAGACGTCTGAAATTGGTTTCAGCTTGTCGAAACCTTCAGTTTCAATCTTTCCCTTCGGTAGCTTTGTGCATGGAAATTTTAGGTCTCATGACTGCTGCATCGGACGCAATCCCTTTTGCTCGTTTTCACATGAGATCTCTTTAGCTTTGTATGCTGAATCAATGGTGCAGGGCTTATACAAAGATATCACAATTAATATCCTTAAATCCCAATGTTCGATCTTCTCTGACTTGGTGGTTAGATCACCATTGTTTAGTTCAAGGGGCCTCTTTTGTTCGTCCAACCTGGACTGTGATCTCAACAGATGCAAATCTTTCAGGTTGGGGAGCTGTATGGGGATCTCTGACAGCGCAGGGGGTTTGGGAATCTCAGGAGGCGAGATTACTAATCAACATTTTGGAATTCTGTGCGATTTTCAGAGCTCTTCTGAAGAGAGAATCGTTTATTTGTTTTCAGACAGACAATGTCACAACCGTGGCATATGTCAATCATCAAAGGGGGGACTCAGTCTTCAGGCTATGAAAGAAGTATCTCGGATACTTGTATGGGCGGAATCCAGCTTCTGTCTAATTTCTGCGGTTCACATCCCAGGTATAGACAATTGGGAAGCGGATTATCTCAGTCGCCAGACGTTACATCCGGGCGACTGGTCTCTTCACCCAGAGGTATTTCTTCAGATTGTTCAAATCTGGGGGCTTCCAGAAATAGATCTGATGGCCTCTCATCTAAGCAAGAAACTTCCCAGGTATCTGTCCAGATCCAGGGATCCTCAGGCGGAAGCAGTGGACGCATTGTCACTTCCTTGGAATTATCAACCTGCTTATATCTTTCCGCCTCTAGTTCTTCTTCCAAGGGTGATTTCCAAAATCCTAATGGAGCGTTCGTTTGTACTGCTGGTGGCTCCAGCATGGCCACACAGGTTTTGGTATGCGGATCTTGTTCAGATGGCAAGTTGCCAACCTTGGACCTTGGACCTTCTGTCTCAAGGCCCATTTTTCCATCAGGATCTCAAATCATTAAATTTGAAGGTATGGAGATTAAACGCTTAATACTTAGTCATAGAGGTTTCTCTGACTCAGTGATTAATACTATGTTACAGGCTCGTAAATCTGTGTCTAGAAAGATCTATTACCGAGTCTGGAAGACTTACATTTCTTGGTGTTCTTCACATAAATTCTCTTGGCATTCTTTTAGATTTCCTAGAATTTTACAATTTCTTCAAGATGGTTTGGATAAGGGTTTGTCTGCAAGTTCCTTGAAAGGACAAATCTCTGCTCTTTCAGTTCTTTTTCACAGAAAGATTGCTAATCATCCTGATATTCATTGTTTTGTACAGGCCTTGGTTCGTATCAAGCCTGTCATTAAGTCAATCTCTCCTCCTTGGAGTCTCAATTTGGTTCTGAGGGCTTTACAGGCTCCTCCGTTTGAACCTATGCATTCTCTGGATATTAAATTACTTTCCTGGAAAGTTTTGTTCCTTTTGGCCATCTCTTCTGCTAGAAGAGTTTCTGAGTTATCTGCTCTTTCTTGTGAGTCTTCTTTTCTGATTTTTCATCAGGATAAGGCGGTGTTGCGGACTTCATTTAATTTTTTACCTAAGGTTGTGAATTCTAACAACATTAGTAGAAAAATTGTTGTCCCTTCATTGTGTCCTAATCCTAAGAATTCTCTGGAGAGATCTTTACATTCTTTGGATGTCGTAAGAGCTTTGAAATATTATGTTGAAGCTACTAAAGATTTCAGAAAGACTTCTAGTTTATTTGTTATCTTTTCTGGTTCTAGGAAAGGTCAGAAGGCTTCTGCTATTTCTTTGGCGTCTTGGTTAAAGTCTTTGATTCATCATGCTTATGTAGAATCGGGTAAATCCCCGCCTCAAAGGATTACGGCCCATTCTACTAGGTCAGTTTCTACTTCCTGGGCTTTTAGGAATGAAGCTTCTGTTGATCAGATTTGCAAAGCAGCAACTTGTTCTTCTTTGCATATTTTTACTAAATTCTACCATTTTTATGTTTTCTCTTCTTCTGAAGCAGTTTTTGGTAGAAAAGTACTTCAGGCAGCTGTTTCAGTTTGATTCTTCTGCTTATAATTTCAGTTTTTTTCATTATAAGATTAAAACTTTTTGATTTGGGTTGTGGATTATTTTTTTCAGCGGAATTGGCTGTCTTTATTTTATCCCTCCCTCTCTAGTGACTCTTGCGTGGAAGTTCCACATCTTGGGTATCTGCTATCCCATACGTCACTAGCTCATGGACTCTTGCTAATTACATGAAAGAAAACATAATTTATGTAAGAACTTACCTGATAAATTCATTTCTTTCATATTAGCAAGAGTCCATGAGGCCCACCCTTTTTGTGGTGGTTATGATTTTTTTGTATAAAGCACAATTATTCCAATTCCTTATTTTTGATGCTTTCGCTCCTTTCTTATTACCCCACTTCTTGGCTATTCGTTAAACTGAATTGTGGGTGTGGTGAGGGGTGTATTTATAGGCATTTTGAGGTTTGGGAAACTTTGCCCCTCCTGGTAGGAATGTATATCCCATATGTCACTAGCTCATGGACTCTTGCTAATATGAAAGAAATTAATTTATCAGGTAAGTTCTTACATAAATTATGTTTTTTTTGCTGATTCTCGCTCTGTTGTTGAACCAGATGAAGTCTAGGATGTTTGACTGTAGGGTGTTCGTGAAGCTTGGCGGATTGGGATGGGTAGAGTCTGGAAATGGTAGAGGAGCCTAGGAAGGATATTCATTTTTATAACGTTAATTCACCCTACCCGGGAGATATGTTTTTTTTTCCAAGAGGAAAGATCTGCGGTTATCCCCGATAGAATAGGTTTATAGTTTAGGGTTAAAAATTTGGTCTGGGGTTGGTGTCAGGTGGATGCCCAGGTATTTGAGTGAGGTTGTCTGCCAACGGAATGGGCATGTTGGCTTGATTGAGTCTATATCTACTAAGGGGATATTTATGTTCATAATTTCCGATTTGTTTTTGTTAATCAGAAAGTTAGACACGGTTCCGAATTCATCCAGCTGTCGAAGTATGTGGGGATAGTGGTTAGGGGGTTTGTGATACAAAATAACACATCGAATGCGTATAACATGATTTTATGGTGTAAGTTTTGAATTTGTATACCTGTTATCTGGGGATGGTTGCGGATTTTGTGAGCTAGTGCTTCTACTACGCAGGCAAATAAAAGTGGGGAGAGGGGACAGCCCTGTCTGGTACCATTTGAAATGTTAAAAGAAGTTGAAAGGGTGCCGTTTACACAGACTCTAGCTGTGGGGATAGAGTACATAGCGAAAATACGATTTATGAAGTCTTGCCCCAAACCCATTTTTTGGAGTACCACTCTCAGAAACTGCCAACCGACGCGGTCGAACGCTTTCTCCGCGTCGGTCGACAGAACCAAGAGCGGCATGTTTTTGTGAGTGGCATATTCTATTAATTGGTTGACCCTAGTCGTGTTGTCTTTCGTTTCTCTGGTTGGAACAAATCCAACTTGGTCTTTCCCAATTAGCTGTGGTAAAACAGTGTTTAGTCGTGTTGCGAGGATTTTGGCGTAAATTTTTAGATCTGTATTTAGGAGGGAAATTGGTCTATAACTTTCTACATTTTCTGGGGTTTTCCCAGGTTTCGGTATAATGGATATAAATGCTTCTAGGGTCCGTATAGAAAAAGGGTTATCTGGTGTTATAGAATTGAAAAAAGTTAATGTGTGGGGAAAGAAGGTCCACATACTTTTTGTAATAATAATTAGTGTAACCGTCTGGGCCTGGAGCTTTGTTAGAGGGGAGGTCTTTTATGGTTTTTCGGGTTTTCTCTAGTAGGGTAAAGGGTTGTTGGAGAAAGGTTTGTTGTTCCTTTGTTATTGCAGGGAATTTAATATCTGATAAGAAGTGTTCAATATAGTAGGATGCATTGTTATCTGGAGAAGTTGAATGTGTGTTCCGGAGTTTTGTAGTTAAATTGTATAGTTGTTCATAGTAAGAGTGGAAGGATTCAGCTATGTTAGAGGTGTCGTAGTGTGTTTTGTTAGCGGATCTTATCTTGAGGATATACGTGCGATTGGATGAGCGCTTCAGTTTACGAGCGAACAGCCTACTACATTTATTGTTTCCCTCATAGAATGATTGTTGAAGTTTAACGGCTAGTCTCTTACATTCTTTATCTAAAAGATTTGTGGTTATGTGTTTAATGTCCTGTAAAGCTTTAGCGTCGGTGGGCCTTTTTTTGAGCTGAGTTTCTAAGTCATTCATCTTGTATAAGGAGTCTTGTAATAATTGTTTTTTATAGTGAGAATGTAAACTCATTAGTTCCCCACGTATTGTTCCTTTGTGTGCTTCCCAGATGTTCTGAAATGATGGAACTGAGCTAAGATTAAAGGCAAAATATTCTTCTATAGACTTCTGTATTTTGTCAGTGTATTGTGGAAGATCTAACAGTTCTTTGTTTAGTTTCCAAATGTAAGTTGAGGGGGAGGCTGAGGGCCAATTGATTATGCATGATACCAAAGAGTGGTCTGACCAGGACGAGGGGAGAATAGATGACTGTGTAGCTAATGATAGTGTGGTGACATCTGTTAGTATGTAATCTATACAGAAATAACGTGAATGTGGGTGGGAGAAAAAGGTGAAATCCTCCATCTCAGGGTGGTGTATCCTCCACACGTCATGTACAGTTAGGTCTCTCAGTCTTTGTTTTATAGTGGCTATGGCTCTGTGTGAGGTAGACGAGGTGTAATTCGAGTTTTTCCTAAAAGGGTCTAGGGTAACGTTGAGATCGCCCCCTACTATTAACAAACCTTTGGTGACCTCTAGAATTTGATCTGTTAGGGAGGATATACATTTTTCTTGAGCTGTGTTAGGGGCATAGGCACATACCAATGTAGTTGTTGTGTTATATAGTTTACCCACTAGTATAATGTATCTGCCCTCAGAATCTTTGTATGAGTCTTGCAACTGAAAAGGAATTCCTTTCCTAATTAAAATTCCAACTCCATTAGTTTTGGCGCTATTTGAGGATTAGTATGAGGGGCAGAACTTGTAAAAGAAGGATTTGGGTTCTTGGCCTTTTAAAAAGTGGGATTCTTGTATGAATACTAGGTCACCTCCTTTACCTTTAATATCTCGTATGACTATGTTTCTTTTGTGCGGGTTATTTAACCCTTTGGTGTTTATTGACAAAAATGATAATAATCTTTTGTTCGTTGTGGGTCTAATCATTGTGTATTGTGTTTAGTGTAATCCAAAGAGGTAATGTGGATGATAGCAATAGTTTGATTGTTGCCTAGTTCTACATGGCTTTCAGTTAAGCTTTGATTAAAAAGAAAGTAAAAGCAGGTGTAGTATGTACCCAAAAACATACCTTGCATGTACATCACAATATAAACCAATATTTTCATGTGGTAACCGTTGGGGTTAGGATAGATAACTGAGGGGGGGGGATGGTAAAAAACCATAAGGATGACTGAAATTACTTTCATTTCAGTCTGAGGTCCTACAACAGGAAGGACATACATATAAAGTAACAAAATGACAGTGTAAACATTCAAGATGAGGGTTGTAAACTTAAACCTTCAAATATAATTATTAGTAACCTTTTTAAGTTGAGGTAACAGTGGTGTGGTAGCCTAGGCTTAATTTTAAATTATCACCGCAAGCAAAATATATAATGTAAAGTAAACTATAAGTTGACAACATTAATAACCAAACATACATTTTAAAACAATAAAGAAGCACAGCAACGACAGTCTTTTTAGTGCAAAGATAAGATCTCACCAACTGTAGGCATTAAGGGTAGTTCCCGCAGTAGTTAGTCTCTGTACGAAGTTGGAAAAGTGTTCAGACTTTCTTTTCACTTTTTTTTAAGCAATTGAACTTTATTCCATGTTTTCTGCATGCTTGAGAATTGTGTGTGAAGAGTAGAGAGTTGAGGCCCATCTGAAGAAGATGGGGTCCCGGGGGTTTCAGAGGGATTCCCAGTCCTTTAGAGAGTTTGTCTAGGTCCTGAATACCTTTTATAGATGAATGTTGTTCCTTCATAAGGGACAATTAGGCTGAATGGGAACCCGCAGCGATATTTAATGTTTTTGTCCTGCAGTACAGTTGTGATGAAGCGAGCTTCCCTTCGCTTTTGAATGGTACTAGGGCACAAGTCTGGATATATTTGTAAGTCATGGTCCAAGTATGAGATCGTATGAAAGGATCTTGCTTTCTGCCAAATAGCTTCTCTGTCGTTAAATCTGAGAAATTTGAGAATAATGTCCCTGGGAGGAGCATTTGGTGGTGGCGGAGGTCTGAGAGATCTGTGGGCTCTTTCAATTTCCCATGGTGGGGCTTGTTGGTTTCCAGTTATCTGTCGGAAAAGGCCTTGTAGATATTCCATCAGATCATTTGGTTTTACTGCTTCTGGAATTCCCCTAATACGGAGATTACTCCTCCGCCCCTATTCTCTAGATCTTCTATTTTTTCTTGCAAGGTCTCAATTTTTGCTTCATGCGTGTTGGATTGATTATATAATAAACTGACTGCTTCAGAAGTTGTGTCTTGTGTTTCTTCAATTTCCACTATTCTTTCACCCATCTCTGTCATATCTTTTCGTAGGGTGGTAAGTTATTTTGTTATAAGTGATTTGAGTGATTCAAAGTCCTCTTTTGATGGGAGCTTAGCAATATCTTGTTTAAGCTGAATGATGTAGTTTGGTGATGATAAAGGGTCATCAGGGACAGTATGTTCTGTGATATCTGTATCCTGTGTATCAGGGGTGTTAGTCTGGAAAAAGGAGCTGACCAGAGTGTTAGTTTGACTCTGGGTCTTAGAGTTTTTATCCTCTTTATTTTTATTTTTTGACGCCATTTTATCTATTTTTACTCAAAGAAGGAAATCACAGTTCAGTGTGTTAGGGTCGTTATTTAGGCCCTGAGTCCCCTGTCTGCTAATGGTGTTGCTACCGTTGCCTCTTATGGTTGTCCTAGGGTGCTAACATAGCAAATTCTGGCACTTACAGGTATGGGTTTAATATAAGGCCATGTGTTTATTCACTTGTTGTGCTGAGCTGGTTCTTGTCGTATAGTTAGTAACTCACTGCTGGTCTTAGAACAGTTAGGCTGGATTATATATTGTTTATTTGCTTTGTAAGCTACTTGTTGTTCAGTGGCATTACCTCTCTGTTGTTAGGCATATTCGTAGCCTGTTACGACCTCTCTGCTGGGGTCCTTAGAAGACTTAGGTGTCAGCTCACATGGCGCTGCGATCACACTCCGTAGTCGCAAGTGATCCAAGATGGCGGCGATGCTGTGTTCTTGTGGCTGAATTAAGTTGCTTTGCAAGTGAGTCCGTTCACTCCCGGCTATAGCGTTATGCCCTTCGGGTGCTCCAAATGTTGAGCTGTCGTTTGCTATGGCTATGAAGTGTTTAACACCAATTTTAAAAATAGTTTGCCCTGCTGCTTTACCAGAGCTGTGTGACTACGCAGCCATTTGCCTGCCCGACCAAGCTCCGCCTCCCAGGATAAGGCTATTTTTGAGGACTTTGTTTAAATTTGTAACTAAAGTTGTGAACTCCAACAACATTAGTAGAGAAATTGTTGTCCCTTCTTTGTGTCCTAATCCTAAGATTTCTCTGGAGAGATCCTTACATTCGTTGGATGTGGTACGAGCTTTGAAATATTATGTTGAAGCTACTAAATATTTCAGGAAGACTTCTAGTCTATTTGTTATCTTTTCTGGTTCTAGGAAAGGTCAGAAGGCTTCTGCCATTTCTTTGGCATCTTGGTTAAAGCTTTTGATTCATCATGCTTATTTGGAGTCGGGTAAATCCCCGCCTCAGAGGATTACGGCTCGTTTTACTAGGTCAGTTTCCACTTCCTGGGTTTTTAAGAATGAAGCTTATGTTGATCAGATTTGCAAAGCAGCAACTTGGTCTTCTTTGCTTACTTTTTCTAAATTTTACCATTTTGATGTTTTCTCTTCTTCAGAAGCAGTTTTTGGTAGAAAAGTACTTCATGCAGCTGTTTCAGTTTGATTCTTCTGCTTATATTTTCAGTTTTTTTCTTTCATTATAAGATTTAAACTTTTAATTTGGGTTGTTGATTAATTTTTCAGCGGAATTGGCTGTCTTTATCATTTGCTATCCCATACGTCACTAGCTCATGTACTCTTGCCAATTACATGAAAGAAAACATAATTTATTTAAGAATTTACCTGATAAATTAATTTCTTTCATATTGGCAAGAGTCCATGAGACCCACCCTTTTTATGGTGGTTATGATTTTTTTGTATAAAGCACAATTATTCCAATTCCTTGTTAATGCTTTCGCTCCTTTCTTATCACCCCACTTATTGGCTATTCGTTAAACTGAATTGTGGGTGTGGTGGGGGGTGTATTTATAGGCATTTTGAGGTTTGGGAAAATTTGCCCCTCCTGGTAGGAATGTGTATCCCATACATCACTAGGTCATGGACTCTTGCCAATATGAAAGAAATGAATTTATCTGGTAAATTCTTACATAAATTATGTTTTTGTCAGGTTCTAACCAGAATTAAGCCTGTGTTTAGACCAATTGCTCCACCCTGGAGTTTAAATTTAGTTCTTAATGTTCTTCAAGGGGTTCCGTTTGAACCCATGCATTCCATAGATATTAACTTGTTATCTTGGAAAGTTTTGTTTTTGGTTGCTATTTCTTCTGCTCGTAGAGTTTCTGAGCTTTTAGCTTTACAATGTGATTCGCCTTATCTTATCTTCCATTCTGATAAGGTGGTTTTACGTACCAAACCTGGTTTCCTTCCTAAGGTTGTTTCTAATAAGAATATTAATCAGGAAATCGTTGTTCCTTCATTATGTCCTAACCCTTCTTCTAAGAAGGAGCGTATGTTGCATAACCTGGATGTGGTCCGTGCCCTGAAGTTTTACTTGCAGGCGACTAAGGATTTCCGTCAATCATCTTCATTATTCATTGTTTTTTTCTGGAAAATGTAGGGGTCAGAAAGCTACGGCTACCTCTCTTTCTTTTTGGCTGAAGAGTATCATCCGTCTGGCGTATGAGACTGCTGGACAGCAGCCTCCTGAAAGAATTACAGCTCATTCTACTAGGGCTGTGGCTTCCTCATGGGCATTTAAAAACGATGCTTCTGTTGAACAGATTTGCAAGGCTGCGACTTGGTCGTCTCTTCACACTTTTTTCAAATTTTACAAATTTGATACTTTTGCTTCTTCTGAGGCTAGTTTTGGGAGAAAGGTTCTTCAAGCAGTGGTGCCTTCTGTTTAGGTTCCTGTCTTGTCCCTCCCTTTCATCCGTGTCCTGTTGCTTTGGTATTGTATCCCACAAGTAAGGATGAAATCCGTGGACTCGTCATATCTTGTAGAAGAAAAGGAAATTTATGCTTACGTGATAAATGTATTTCTTCTACGATATGACGAGTCCACGCCCCCCCTGTCATTTCTAAGACAGGTTTAGATTATATATATATATATATATATATTTTCACGTGGGATGTAGGGGTACACAGTTGACTGACTGTGGATGTAGTGGCCCTTTACTCCTCCATCCCACATGAGAAGGGTATGTATGCCATCAGACATTTTTTGGAGAATTTTTCCTCCTTAGATACGGCCTTCATTGAATACATATTGAGGGTCACTCATTTCATGCTCACACACAACTACTTTCGCTTTGAGGAATCGTTTTATCTCCAAAGATGTGAGACAGCCATGGGGGCCAAGTTTGCGCCCTCATATGCCAACCTTTTTATGGGTTGGTGGGAGCTGTCCCACATCTTTGGAGATTCCAATCCCTACAGGGGTCGGATAGCCTTTTATAGGCAGTATATGGACGATCTCCTCTTTGTGTGGTGTGGACCGCCCTCAGACCTAACAGATTTTGTTAATGGGCTGAATGATAATGATGTAGGCCTTAAGTTCACATTTGAACAACATCATACAGAGATTAACTTTTTAGATCTCACCCTTACAGCAGATAGGTCAGGCAAGATTCTCAGTAGTACGTTTAGAAAACCTATCACGAGAAATACCCTGCTCCATGCTAGGAGTTGTCACCCTAAACATGTACCACTAGCAGTAGCTAAAGGGGAAATGATCAGGTTAAAACGTAATTGTACTGAAGTGTCAGTATTTCACAAACAAAGAAAAGATCTTGAAACGAGACTTGGAGAGAGGGGATACCCCAAACATGTCATTAAGCAGGCCCATGCACAAGTTGATAAAATGGATAGGAAGACACTGCTCAAAGGACCAAAAAACCCTAACAAGGTACAGGCTTCACGGACAGAGGATAGGGTTACCTTTGTTACAGACTACAGTACTGAATACAGAGACATTTGTAGTATAGTCAACAAACATTTCAAAATTTTAACAGCTGATGATAAACTTGTGAGCACAGTTGAGAAGGGCTTACGCTGTTCCTTTAGAAGGAGCAAGACCTTGGGGAATATTCTTTCCCCTTCAGAGTTACCTCCTTGCTCTGAAAAACCACAAGGATCAGGGTTGGGACATAGGGGGACGTACAGATGCGGCAAATCCAGGTGTAAACCATGTGACTCTAACATCGTTTAGGATGAGTTCCATTCAGCAGTCACAGGAGAAGTGTTTAAAATCTCTGCTTGCCTCAACTATACATCCTCCTACGTTATTTATTTACTCACATGCATCGAATGTCATTTACAGTACGTGGGGCTCACCAGTACTGAGGTAAATACCAGAATTCGCAACCACCTCTCCACTATAAAAATTGGAGAAGCCACTACCCCACTAGTCAAACACTTCAAATTTGTGCATAACAAGAGTAGTGCCACACTCAGGTGGCAGGCCATTGAAAGGGTCACTACTCCCTTACGAGGAGGGGACAGAGCTCAAATCTTAGGAAAGAGAGAGATGTTCTGGATTTTTAAGCTGCAGACCCGTGTTCCCAAGGGTCTTAACTCTGAATACGATCTGATTAATTACTGGCAATATCAGTTTGCCGAGTTGAGGCCTTAGGCCCTTACTCTAGAACACTTTCCGAGTGAAACATTTCCTATTAGGGGCACATAGTGAGATCTTTATTTGATCCCCACCATGGATTCTACCATTTTTTGGTTCTCAATGGTGGATTGCCCGTATAGTTATGTTTTATTCCATCTCTTGCATCTTTTTGAACTTGTTCTCTCAGGAGATTAGATCTTCTTATTCCTTTCCATACATTAACTCTTCTTAATTATCAGTTTGCTTGTGTTGTCTTTTCAACATTAATATAGTAGATGCATATGTTTGCACAATGTTCTCACATTTCATTTTATCAGTTAGCTTTACACACTAATTTTTACCCTATCCAATGATGCTCAATTGTAACTATATGTGTTGCAAACTGTTTATGTATTAAAGTGAATATGTATAGAACTATTAATGACTCCTTAAACAAGCTTTAGATTAGTGCATTACACATCCATTGTCTATTTTGTATTCTAGCATTAGTTACACATGTGCAGATCAATAATGATGTTTTATGCCTAATTTACTTATGCACAGTTCTTACTTATCTTTTAGTTATTAGAATTAGATATGTTTTATTAGAGACTCCTGCTTCTATTTTTTGACTTAGTCATTCCTGGCAATATAACTTTAAGTACATGTATGCCTTTGAATTTGCAGGTTCATACTCTGATTAGGTCCCAGCATTAAGCTGTAAACATTTTTCTGGATTCTTTTAATATATGGTTTTCAGTGCCAGGTATGTAAATGGTTAATGAATTAATGAACTATCAGCTTGCACACTTACACACAAGTTTGTATTTTTCAACCAATCAGGATGTTCTTTTGCTTTTAATTGAAGCAGCACTTGTGCATTCCATCAGCTATGATTACGGTATTACACCGAAACATGTCAGCTGGAAGCAACAAGTGCTGAGTGTTGTTACTCTTTCTGACCACCATGGGATTTTTATCCGTTTGTGGTATTCAATAAATTTTTGGATTTTATTTTTTGACCCCAGATTATCTCTGTGTTTATTCTTTTTCAATATTGCCAGTTTCTGGGGTCTACAAGCTCGGAAGCCTCTCTCTTAGCAGGAAGTATATTGATTCCCCTGCTTGTTTAGCCCCAGCTACATTCCTACCTGATGACAGGGAAAGGGATTCAACCGATTGGCCGCCATACATCACGTGACCGGCAGAATTAGCATCATTGGATGCTTACAGCGTGTGCAGAGAGACACACAACTTACGGCACACAGCGGATAACTTCCAACCAGTGGAGGAGCATCGGGTACTGCATCGCAACACACGGAGCCTGAGGGACAGGAACAACACAGCACCGTATATATTGCAGTGAGTACAGCCAGTGGCTTTATTTTGACAGAGTCAAGTCTCACACGGACTGCTTAGCCTTGCTGTTGTTTTGTTTGAAGAGTCTGGTGGAAGGAGTGTGTTTATATCTGAACCTAATGCATATTCACCATTTAGTCGGTTGGCTTACTTGATTTCGATTGGGCTTTTTTACATTTATGTATATTCAAGTGAGAGTTGCACCTAATCCCTTCACAGGGAGCTTCCTTTATTATTGTGCACTATACCAACTCTTTCAGTGAACTATATATATATATATATATATATATATATATTTTTATAAACTTCAGTCACCTCTGCTCCTTTGGCTTTTCCTTTCTCTTCCTAACTTTGGTCGAATGACTGGAGGTGGAGGGAAGGGAGGAGCTATATATACAGCTCTGCTGTGGTGCTCTTTGCCGCTTCCTGTTAGCAGGAGGATAAATCCCACAAGTAAGGATGAAATCCGTGGAGTCATATCGTAGAAGAAATAAATTTATCAGGTAAGCATAAATTTCCTTTTTCTGTAATTTAGTGGGGGTTTTTTGTACTTTAGCTAATTTAGGTAATTGTATTTAATTTATTTAATTTATTTAATTATAGTGTAGTGTTAGGTGTTAGTGTAACTTAGGTTAGGTTTTATTTTACATGTACATTTGTATTTATTTTAGCTAGGTAGTTATTAAATAGTTAATAACTATTTAATAACTATTCTACCTAGTTAAAATAAATACAAACTTGCCTGTAAAATAAAAATAAATCCTAAACTAGATACAATGTAACTATTAGTTATATTGTAGCTAGCTTAGGGTTTATTTTACAGGTAAGTATTTAGTTTTAAATAGGAATTATTTAGTTAATGATAGGAATATTTATTTATATTTATTTAAATTATATTTAAGTTAGTGGGTGTTAGGTTTAGGGTTAGACTTAGGTTTAGGGGTTAATAACTTTAATATAGTGGCGGCGACGTTGGGGGCGGCAGATTAGGGGTTAATGTAGGTAGGTGTTGGCGATGTTAGGGACGGCAGATTAGGGGTTAATAATATTTAACTGTTTGCGATACGGGAGTGCGGCAGTTTAGGGGTTAATATGTTTATTATAGTGGCGGCGACGTTGGGGGCGGCAGATTAGGGGTTAATAAGTGTAGGTAGGTGGCGGCGACATTGGGGCGGCAGATTAGGGGTTAATAAATATAATGTAGGTGGCGGCGATGTTGGGGGCAGCAAATTAGGGGTTCATAAGTATAATGTAGGTGGCGGCGGTGTCCGGAGCGGCAGATTAGGGGTTAATAAATATAATATAGGTCTCGGGGCTGCAGATTAGGGGTTAATAAGTGTAAGATTAGGGGTGTTTAGACTCGGGGTTCATGTTAGGGTGTTAGGTGTAGACATAAAATGTATTTCCCCATAGGAATCAATGGGGCTGCGTTACTGAGTTTTACGCTGCTTTTTTGCAGGTGTTAGACTTTTTTTCAGCCGGCTCTCCCCGTTGATGTCTATGGGGAAATCGTGCACGAGCACGTACGACCAGCTTACCACTGACTTAAGCAGCGCTGGTATTGGAGTGCGGTAATGAGCAAACTTTTGCTCAATGCTCACTACTTGTCTTTTAACGACGGGTTTCTGAAAACACGTAATACCAGCGCTGTAGGTAATTGAGCGGTGAGACAAAACTGCTCGTTAGCACCGCATAGCCTCTAACGCAAAACTCGAAATCTAGGTGACTATTAGGTAGATTGTGATGTGGTGAGTTGGTGGTTTAGTGGTTAATAACTGTATTAGGTAGATTGGGATGAGGGATGGCGGTTTAAAGGTTAATACACTTTATTATTAGTTGTGATGTTGGGGGATGGCGGATATAGGGTTTTTGATGTGTCTGGTTTATTTTTGGGAGGCGGGTTAGACTTTTACAGGCGATTTTTAACTTTTTTTGTTTTTTACTTAGGCGCCGCCAGATCATATACTGTCGTAAGTCACTGGCGACTCTAGAAATGTCTATTCCCGCACATTTCTGAACATTACCAGTTTATCCGACTTGAGACAGTTTATCATCTGATGGCACCGTATATGTGATTCACCCGATGTGCGAGGTGAACTTACGGGCGACGCGGGTTTCAGCATTTGTGCTGAAAACTAAGCCGCATATATAATCTCGCCCATAACTTGCCAAAAGAGGATCAAAAGCAACATGTGCAGTGAAATCTACATGTAATCACAGACATTGCGCCATTAAACTAAATGTAGCTTGCTCCTGCTACCAGACCAGAGCGGGAGCGAGCTCCATTTAGTGTTTAATGGCGCAATTGGGCCGGCAGTGAGTAGACAGTGTGCCTAGATGCGCTTAGAAAAAAACCAGACCCGCTCAGTAGAGCAAGGAGCGGCTGTCTGTAAAATTGTAAGTTATAATAAAATAGTGCAGTAATATTTTGAAGTTTAAAATTAGCGCTAAGTTAATGTTATATAATTCTGCACTATGTGCAGAATTATATAACATTATTTTTTAGGTTTACTGCCCTTTTAAGAGAGCTGGGCATAAACAAATGCTCGCAAACCTCAATGATCTGAAGCTACATTGCAAGGAAGATTGGGCCAAAATTCCTCCACAATGATGTGAGAGACTGATAGTCATACAGAAAACGATTACTTGAAGTTATTGCTGCTAATGGTGAAATGGGGTGAAAGGGGGCCTATTTTTTGTCCCAGTCCAGGCCTGTGGAGAACCATAGGCCTAGATTTAGAGTTCGGCGGTAGCCGTGAAAACCAGCGTTAGAGGCTCCTAACGCTGGTTTTAGGCTACCGCCGGTATTTGGAGTCAGTGATTAAAGGGTCTAACGCTCACTTTTCAGCAGCGACTTTTCCATACCGCAGATCCCCTTACGTCAATTGCGTATCCTATCTTTTCAATGGGATCTTTCTAACGCCGGTATTTAGAGTCGTTTCTGAAGTGAGCGTTAGAGCTCTAACGACAAAACTCCAGCCGCCTGAAAATAGCAGGAGTTAAGAGCTTTCTGGGCTAACGCCGGTTCATAAAGCTCTTAACTACTGTACCCTAAAGTACACTTACACCCATAAACTACCTATGTACCCCTAAACCGAGGTCCCCCCACATCACCGCCACTCGATTAAAATTTTTTAACCCCTAATCTTCCGACCGCCACCTACGTTATACTTATGTACCCCTAATCTGCTGCCCCTAACACCGCCGACCCCTGTATTACATTTATTAACCCCTAACCTGCCCCCCACAACGTCGCCGCCAGCTACTTACAATAATTAACCCCTAATCTTCCGACCGCAAAGCGCCGCCACCTACATTATCCTTATGTACCCCTAATCTGCTGCCCCTAACACCGCCGACCCCTATATTATATTTATTAACCCCTAATCTGCCCCCCTCAACGTCGCCGACACCTGCCTACACTTATTAACCCCTAATCTGCCGAGCGGACCTGAGCGCTACTATAATAAATGTATTAACCCCTAATCCGCCTCACTAACCCTATAATAAATAGTATTAACCCCTAATCTGCCCTCCCTAACATTGTCGACACCTAACTTCAATTATTAACCCCTAATCTGACGACCGGAGCTCACCGCTACTATAATAAATGGATTAACCCCTAAAGCTAAGTCTAACCCTAACACTAACACCCCCCTAAGTTAAATATAATTTAAATCTAACGAAATAAATTAACTCTTATTAAATAAATTATTCCTATTTAAAGCTAAATACTTACCTGTAAAATACATCCTAATATAGCTACAATATAAATTATAATTATATTGTAGCTATTTTAGGATTAATATTTATTTTACAGGCAACTTGGTAATTATTTTAACCAGGTACAATAGCTATTTAATAGTTACCTAGTTAAAATAATAACAAATTTACCTGTAAAATAAATCCTAACCTAAGATATAATTAAACCTAACACTACCCTATCAATAAATTTATTAAATAAACTACCTACAATTACCTACAATTAACCTAACACTACACTATCAATAAATTAATTAAACACAATTCCTACAAATAAATACAATTAAATAAACTAGCTAAAGTACAAAAAATAAAAAAGAACTGTTACAAAAAATAAAAAAATATTTACAAACATAAGAAAAATATTACAACAATTTTAAACTAACTACACCTACTCTAAGCCCCCTAATAAAATAACAAAGCCCCCCAAAATAAAAAATTCCCTACCCTATTCTAAATTAAAAAAGTTAAAAGCTCTTTTACCTTACCAGCCCTGAACAGGGCCCTTTGCGGGGCATGCCCCAAGAATTTCAGCTCTTTTGCCTGTAAAAAAAACATACAATACCCCCCCAACATTACAACCCACCACCCACATACCCCTAATCTAACCCAAACCCCCCTTAAATAAACCTAACACTAAGCCCCTGAAGATCTTCCTACCTTGTCTTCACCATCCAGGTTCACCGATCCGTCCTGAAGAGCTCCTCCGATGTCCTGATCCAAGCCCAAGTGGGGGGCTGAAGAGGTCCATGATCCGGTCAAAGTCTTCATCCAAGCGGGGCAGAAGAGGATCTTCCATCCGATTGAAGTCTTCATCCAGGCGGCATCTTCTATGGTCTTCCATCCGGAGCGAAGCGGCAGGATCCTGAAGACCTCCAGCGCGGAACATCCATCCGGCCCGACGACTGAACGACGAATGACTGTTCCTTTAAGGGACGTCATCCAAGATGGCGTCCCTCGAATTCCGATTGGCTGATAGGATTCTATCAGCCAATCGGAATTAAGGTAGGAATATTCTGATTGGCTGATGGAATCAGCCAATCAGAATCAAGTTCAATCCTATTGGCTGATCCAATCAGCCAATCAGATTGAGCTCGCATTCTATTGGCTGTTCCGATCAGCCAATCAGAATATTCCTACCTTAATTCCGATTGAGCTTGCATTCTATTGGCTGTTCCGATCAGCCAATAGAATGCGAGCTCAATCTGATAGGCTGATTGGATCAGCCAATAGGATTGAACTTGATTCTGATTGGCTGATTCCATCAGCCAATCAGAATATTCCTACCTTAATTCCGATTGGCTGATAGAATCCTATCAGCCAATCGGAATTCGAGGGACGCCATCTTGGATGACGTCCCTTAAAGGAACAGTCATTCGTCGTTCAGTCGTCGGGCCGGATGGATGTTCCGCGCTGGAGGTCTTCAGGATCCTGCCGCTTCGCTCCGGATGGAAGACCATAGAAGATGCCGCCTGGATGAAGACTTCAATCAGATGGAAGATCCTCTTCTGCCCCGCTTGGATGAAGACTTTGACCGGATCATGGACCTCTTCAGCCCCCCGCTTGGGCTTGGATCAGGACATCGGAGGAGCTCTTCAGGACGGATCGGTGAACCTGGATGGTGAAGACAAGGTAGGAAGATCTTGAGGGGCTTAGTGTTAGGTTTATTTAAGGGGGGTTTGGGTTAGATTAGGGGTATGTGGGTGGTGGGTTGTAATGTTGGGGGGGGGGTATTGTATGTTTTTTTTTACAGGCAAAAGAGCTGAAATTCTTGGGGCATGCCCCGCAAAGGGCCCTGTTCAGGGCTGGTAACTTTTTAACTTTTTTAATTTAGAATAGGGTAGGGAATTTTTTATTTTGGGGGGCTTTGTTATTTTATTAGGGGGCTTAGAGTAGGTGTAATTAGTTTAAAATTGTTGTAATATTTTTCTTATGTTTGTAAATATTTTTTTATTTTTTGTAACTTAGTTATTTTTTATTTTTTGTACTTTAGCTAGTTTATTTAATTGTATTTATTTGTAGGAATTGTGTTTAATTAATTTATTGATAGGGTAGTGTTAGGTTTAATTATATCTTAGGTTAGGATTTATTTTACAGGTAAGTTTGTTATTATTTTAACTAGGTAACTATTAAATAGCTATTGTACCTGGTTAAAATAATTACCAAGTTGCCTGTAAAATAAATATTAATCCTAAAATAGCTACAATATAATTATAATTTATATTGTAGCTATATTAGGATGTATTTTACAGGTAAGTATTTAGCTTTAAATAGGAATAATTTATTTAATAAGAGTTAATTAATTTCGTTAGATTTAAATTATATTTAACTTAGGGGGGTGTTAGTGTTAGGGTTAGACTTAGCTTTAGGGGTTAATCCATTTATTATAGTAGCGGTGAGCTCCGGTCGTCAGATTAGGGGTTAATAATTGAAGTTAGGTGTCGGCGATGTTAGGGAGGGCAGATTAGGGGTTAATACTATTTATGATAGGGTTAGTGAGGCGGATTAGGGGTTAATAACTTTATTATAGTAGCGCTCAGGTCCGCTCGGCAGATTAGGGGTTAATAAGTGTAGGCAGGTGTCGGCGACGTTGTGGGGGGCAGATTAGGGGTTAATAAATATAATCTAGGGGTCGGCGGTGTTAGGGGCAGCAGATTAGGGGTACATAGAGATAACGTAGGTTGCGGCGGTGTACGGAGCGGCAGATTAGGGGTTAACAAAAATATGCAGGGGTCAGCGATAGCGGGAGCGGCAGATTAGGGGTTAATAAGTGTAAGGATAGGGGTGTTTAGACTCTGGGTACATGTTAGAGTGTTAGGTGCAGACGTAGGAAGTGTTTCCCCACAGGAAACAATGGGGCTGCGTTAGGAGCTGAACGCTGCTTTTTTGCAGGTGTTAGGTTTTTTTTCAGCTCAAACAGCCCCATTGTTTCCTATGGGAGAATCGTGCACGAGCACGTTTTTGAGGCTGGCCGCGTCCGTAAGCAACTCTGGTATCGAGAGTTGCATTTGCGGTAAAAATGCTCTACGCTCCTTTTTTGGAGCCTAACGCAGCATTTGTTTAAACTCTCGATACCAGAGTTAAATTTATGGTGCGGCCAGAAAAAAGCCCGCGGAGCGTTAACAGCCCATCTACCGCCAAACTCCAAATCTAGGCCATAGAATGCAAAGAGGGTATACTTTCTTTTTCACATGACTGTACATGGTTGCATAAGTTAGTAACACAACAAAAGTAAAAGTGAGGAGGTTAAATATTAATTTACCCTGGATTATCTTGGCTAGCAGTCAAACCATCAAGCATGTAGTTGCTTAAAGGGACAGTCTAGTATAAATTAAACTTTCATTATTCAGATAGGACTTTTAATTTTAATCAACTTTCCAATTTACTTTTATCATCAAATTTGCTTTTTTCTCTTGGTATTCTTAGTTTAAACTAAATATAGGTAGGCTTTTTAAATCTCTCTTCAACACAAGGAGACAGAAAGTACACATGGGCCATATAGATAACTCTATGTTCAGGCACAAAACAATGCTAAATGAAAGGCAATATATAATAAACAGTCACAGTCATGTGATCAGGGGGCTGGAAGAAGGTTCTTAGATACAAGGTAATCACAGAGGTAAAAAGTATATTAATATAACTGTGTTGGTTATGCAAAACTGGGGAATGGGTAATAAAGGGATTATCTGTCTTTTAAAACAATAACAATTCTATGGTAGACTGTCCCTTTAAGCTCTGTTAGTGCCTTTCCTTTCCTAGAGTACAGTATGCAGTGCTCAGTACAGGGGCAGAGCATTTACATTAAGGAAACTGCAGTCTAGTTGAGTATCATGGGAAATGTAGTTCTGAAACATCTGGGGTGCCAAGATTCACAATCACTGCTTTATATTTTATCCCGTAAACCCATAGATGAAATCTACAACTGGGAATTCTCCCTCCCCTTTATTTACACTTTAATTAAAGTTTTTTTTTTTCTCATATAGCAGTCTCATTTTGTATCAGAATTATTATGGACTGTTCAGGAAGGGCTATCTGTGTGAAAGCGAAATGGTTAGCATGTCATAGGGCATTTATTTGGGAACCAATGCCCTAGCTCATGATTTACACTATACCAC